>NC_071570.1:72557480-72743735 GCF_026979565.1 Vidua chalybeata
ATTGCGTTGTCCATGAAGCTGGGCTTAGGCCATCTTGTGGGGTGAGGCCAAGGAAGCAAGTGCCTCGTAGGGAAGGCTTCTTGCCAGGCAAAAAGCAGAAGGGGCAAGTTGCTGTGGATGCGTTTTGGATGAAGCCTGCAGCTTTGAAATGGCATGAGTGCCTCGGTGGGGGTGAAGCTGCAAGTCCTTGACTGCTGTCTTGTGTTGCTGAGAAGAGGAAGGACATCTTGGAATTGTGGCTGCTGTATTTGAAGTCAAAGGGGCAAGTTTGTGGTGGGGGAGCTGCGTGGGCCCAAAGGACCCAGGGGTGCCGGTCAAGAGCAGCTGAAGGTGGGCCAGCGCGTGGCCAGGGAGCCAAGAAGGCCAAAGGCGTCCTGGCCTGTGTCAGCAAGAGTGGGGCAGCAGGAGCAGGGCAGGGAGCGTCCCCCTGGGCTGGGCCGCGCTGCGGCCACAGCTGGGAGTGCTGTGCCCAGTTGTGGGCCCTGTGAAGCAGAAAGTCCTTGAGGGGCTGGAGCGTGTGCAGAGGAGGACACGGGAGCTGGGGAAGGCTGTGGAGCGCAAGGCCAAGGAGGAGGTGCTGAGGGAGCTTTAGCCTGGACAACGGGAGGCTCGTCAGGGCCCTTCAGGCACACTTCCATAGATCCATAGAGGACAGCGCTCACCCCAAGGCCTGCTTCCCTGCCAAACCTCCCCGCTCTGCATCCAAGTGCTTTAGCCATCTGAGGAGGTGACGCTTCCAATTTGTGGTTTCTTGGCTTGCTAGGAGGAGAAGCCCTGCTGATTTGCTCTCTTTCCAGCAAGCAAAGATGCTTCTGCACAAGCTTTCCTGCCCTTTTCCTGCACCGAATGGGATTCTGATCCACTTTTACTTTTCCATGTCTGCCGCAGCACTAGCAAAGGCCTTGTTGGCTATTTCCTACTTTTCCATTTCACAGCTTTCAAGAGCTAAAAGCTCCCTTGTGCAGAGGCACTGTGCCTTGCAGATAGCAGCCAGGGAGGACTATCAAATTCCTAGGCAAACAGAGTTCTGTTGAATTAGCCCATTTTAATCTGGCCGGAGTGACTTAGAATGCCATTGCTAAGAAAGCTGATGATTTCTCCTTCAAAGAGGTGGTTGTAGATGCGAGGAGAAAGGAGGTTCTAAACGATAGGTAACGGCCTGTCCCTCATGTTTCTCTCTTGCCACAGATGACAGAAGCAGCAGCAGTCTCTGCCCCGGCTCCCTCTGCTCCTGGAGAAGAAGCCAAAGAGGAGCAAAATGAGCAAGAGGACCACAAGCCTGCAGCTGTGGTCACAGAAGAGCCTGATGCTTCCAAGAGAGTAAGTGCCAGTTGTGGGTGGTGCTGTCTTTAGTGCAAGGCAGAGCTGCAAGTTTCTGAGCAGCCAGCACTTGCTGTTGCTGGCTGAGGATGCTGAGTGCTGGAATCCCGCAGGACGCGGCCATTTCCTGCAGGCAGGGACAGCTAGAAATTGGCCTTTGGCCTGTCACCTTGAGGCACCCAAGAGCTGGGGGCTGCGGCTCAGCTTCTGCCTGCTTGGCTCAGTGAAGCTCTGTCTCTGGGCTTCTGCAGGGCCGTGGCCAAGGGCGCAGGTGCTCGTGCTGGAGGTCACAGGGCTTTCTTTAGTTGTTTTCCCTTTATGCAAAGGTGTGTTTGGCTTGTGGAAGTGTTCTGCAGTTTTCTGCAGCAGTTCTTCACTTGTACAGTCTCTTTTGGCTTTTGATAAGCGGCAAGGAGATGATTGCGTTGTCCATGAAGCTGGGCTAGGCCATTCTTGTGGGGTGAGGCCAAAGGAAGCAAGTGCCTCGTAGGGAAGGCTTCTTGTCAGGCAAAAAGCAGAAGGGGCAAGTTGCTGTGGATGCGTTTTGGGATGAAGCCTGCAGCTTTGGAAATGGCATGAGTGCCTCGGGTGGGGGTGAAGCTGCAAGTCCTTGACTGCTGTCTTGTGTTGCTGAGAAGAGGAAGGACATCTTGGAATTGTGGCTGCTGTATTTGAAGTCAAAGGGGCAAGTTTGTGGTGGGGGAGCTGCGTGGGCCCAAAGGACCCAGGGGTGCCGGTCAAGAGCAGCTGAAGGTGGGCCAGCGCGTGGCCAGGGAGCCAAGAAGGCCAAAGGCGTCCTGGCCTGTGTCAGCAAGAGTGGGGCAGCAGGAGCAGGGCAGGGAGCGTCCCCCTGGGCTGGGCAGCGCTGCGGCCACAGCTGGGAGTGCTGTGCCCAGTTGTGGGCCCCTGTGAAGCAGAAAGTCCTTGAGGGGCTGGAGCGTGTGCAGAGGAGGACACGGGAGCTGGGGAAGGCTGTGGAGCACAAGGCCAAGGAGGAGGTGCTGAGGGAGCTTTAGCCTGGACAACGGGAGGCTCGTCAGGGCCCTTCAGGCACACTTCCATAGATCCATAGAGGACAGCGCTCACCCCAAGGCCTGCTTCCCTGCCAAACCTCCCCGCTCTGCATCCAAGTGCTTTAGCCATCTGAGGAGGTGACGCTTCCAATTTGTGGTTTCTTGGCTTGCTAGGAGGAGAAGCCCTGCTGATTTGCTCTCTTTCCAGCAAGCAAAGATGCTTCTGCACAAGCTTTCCTGCCCTTTTCCTGCACCGAATGGGATTCTGATCCACTTTTACTTTTCCATGTCTGCCGCAGCACTAGCAAAGGCCTTGTTGGCTATTTCTTACTTTTCCATTTCACAGCTTTCAAGAGCTAAAAGCTCCCTTGTGCAGAGGCACTGTGCCTTGCAGATAGCAGCCAGGGAGGAGTATCAAATTCCTAGGCAAACAGAGTTCTGTTGAATTAGCCCATTTTAATCTGGCCGGAGTGACTTAGAATGCCATTGCTAAGAAAGCTGATGATTTCTCCTTCAAAGAGGTGGTTGTAGATGCGAGGAGAAAGGAGGTTCTAAACGATAGGTAACGGCCTGTCCCTCATGTTTCTCTCTTGTCACAGATGACAGAAGCAGCAGCAGTCTCTGCCCCGGCTCCCTCTGCTCCTGGAGAAGAAGCCAAAGAGGAGCAAAAGGAGCAAGATGACCACAAGCCTGCAGCTGTGGTCACAGAAGAGCCTGATGGTTCCAAGAGAGTAAGTGCCAGTTGTGGGTGGTGCTGTCTTTAGTGCAAGGCAGAGCTGCAAGTTTCTGAGCAGCCAGCACTTGCTGTTGCTGGCTGAGGATGCTGAGTGCTGGAATCCCGCAGGACGCGGCCATTTCCTGCAGGCAGGGACAGCTAGAAATTGGCCTTTGGCCTGTCACCTTGAGGCACCCAAGAGCTGGGGGCTGCGGCTCAGCTTCTGCCTGCTTGGCTCAGTGAAGCTCTGTCTCTGGGCTTCTGCAGGGCCGTGGCCAAGGGCGCAGGTGCTCGTGCTGGAGGTCACAGGGCTTTCTTTAGTTGTTTTCCCTTTATGCAAAGGTGTGTTTGGCTTGTGGAAGTGTTCTGCAGTTTTCTGCAGCAGTTCTTCACTTGTACAGTCTCTTTTGGCTTTTGATAAGCGGCAAGGAGATGATTGCGTTGTCCATGAAGCTGGGCTAGGCCATTCTTGTGGGGTGAGGCCAAAGGAAGCAAGTGCCTCGTAGGGAAGGCTTCTTGTCAGGCAAAAAGCAGAAGGGGCAAGTTGCTGTGGATGCGTTTTGGGATGAAGCCTGCAGCTTTGGAAATGGCATGAGTGCCTCGGGTGGGGGTGAAGCTGCAAGTCCTTGACTGCTGTCTTGTGTTGCTGAGAAGAGGAAGGACATCTTGGAATTGTGGCTGCTGTATTTGAAGTCAAAGGGGCAAGTTTGTGGTGGGGGAGCTGCGTGGGCCCAAAGGACCCAGGGGTGCCGGTCAAGAGCAGCTGAAGGTGGGCCAGCGCGTGGCCAGGGAGCCAAGAAGGCCAAGGCGTCCTGGCCTGTGTCAGCAAGAGTGGGGCAGCAGGAGCAGGGCAGGGAGCGTCCCCCTGGGCTGGGCAGCGCTGCGGCCACAGCTGGGAGTGCTGTGCCCAGTTGTGGGCCCCTGTGAAGCAGAAAGTCCTTGAGGGGCTGGAGCGTGTGCAGAGGAGGACACGGGAGCTGGGGAAGGCTGTGGAGCGCAAGGCCAAGGAGGAGGTGCTGAGGGAGCTTTAGCCTGGACAACGGGAGGCTCGTCAGGACCCTTCAGGCACACTTCCATAGATCCATAGAGGACAGCGCTCACCCCAAGGCCTGCTTCCCTGCCAAACCTCCCCGCTCTGCATCCAAGTGCTTTAGCCATCTGAGGAGGTGACGCTTCCAATTTGTGGTTTCTTGGCTTGCTAGGAGGAGAAGCCCTGCTGATTTGCTCTCTTTCCAGCAAGCAAAGATGCTTCTGCACAAGCTTTCCTGCCCTTTTCCTGCACCGAATGGGATTCTGATCCACTTTTACTTTTCCATGTCTGCCGCAGCACTAGCAAAGGCCTTGTTGGCTATTTCTTACTTTTCCATTTCACAGCTTTCAAGAGCTAAAAGCTCCCTTGTGCAGAGGCACTGTGCCTTGCAGATAGCAGCCAGGGAGGAGTATCAAATTCCTAGGCAAACAGAGTTCTGTTGAATTAGCCCATTTTAATCTGGCCGGAGTGACTTAGAATGCCATTGCTAAGAAAGCTGATGATTTCTCCTTCAAAGAGGTGGTTGTAGATGCGAGGAGAAAGGAGGTTCTAAACGATAGGTAACGGCCTGTCCCTCATGTTTCTCTCTTGTCACAGATAACAGAAGCAGCAGCAGTCTCTGTCCCGGCTCCCTCTGCTCCTGGAGAAGAAGCCAAAGAGGAGCAAAATGAGCAAGAGGACCACAAGCCTGCAGCTGTGGTCACAGCAGAGCCTGATGGTTCCAAGAGAGTAAGTGCCAGTTGTGGGTGGTGCTGTCTTTAGTGCAAGGCAGAGCTGCAAGTTTCTGAGCAGCCAGCACTTGCTGTTGCTGGCTGAGGATGCTGAGTGCTGGAATCCCGCAGGACGCGGCCATTTCCTGCAGGCAGGGACAGCTAGAAATTGGCCTTTGGCCTGTCACCTTGAGGCACCCAAGAGCTGGGGGCTGCGGCTCAGCTTCTGCCTGCTTGGCTCAGTGAAGCTCTGTCTCTGGGCTTCTGCAGGGCCGTGGCCAAGGGCGCAGGTGCTCGTGCTGGAGGTCACAGGGCTTTCTTTAGTTGTTTTCCCTTTATGCAAAGGTGTGTTTGGCTTGTGGAAGTGTTCTGCAGTTTTCTGCAGCAGTTCTTCACTTGTACAGTCTCTTTTGGCTTTTGATAAGCGGCAAGGAGATGATTGCGTTGTCCATGAAGCTGGGCTAGGCCATTCTTGTGGGGTGAGGCCAAAGGAAGCAAGTGCCTCGTAGGGAAGGCTTCTTGTCAGGCAAAAAGCAGAAGGGGCAAGTTGCTGTGGATGCGTTTTGGGATGAAGCCTGCAGCTTTGGAAATGGCATGAGTGCCTCGGGTGGGGGTGAAGCTGCAAGTCCTTGACTGCTGTCTTGTGTTGCTGAGAAGAGGAAGGACATCTTGGAATTGTGGCTGCTGTATTTGAAGTCAAAGGGGCAAGTTTGTGGTGGGGAGCTGCGTGGGCCCAAAGGACCCAGGGGTGCCGGTCAAGAGCAGCTGAAGGTGGGCCAGCGCGTGGCCAGGGAGCCAAGAAGGCCAAGGGCGTCCTGGCCTGTGTCAGCAAGAGTGGGGCAGCAGGAGCAGGGCAGGGAGCGTCCCCCTGGGCTGGGCAGCGCTGCGGCCACAGCTGGGAGTGCTGTGCCCAGTTGTGGGCCCCTGTGAAGCAGAAAGTCCTTGAGGGGCTGGAGCGTGTGCAGAGGAGGACACGGGAGCTGGGGAAGGCTGTGGAGCGCAAGGCCAAGGAGGAGGTGCTGAGGGAGCTTTAGCCTGGACAACGGGAGGCTCGTCAGGGCCCTTCAGGCACACTTCCATAGATCCATAGAGGACAGCGCTCACCCCAAGGCCTGCTTCCCTGCCAAACCTCCCCGCTCTGCATCCAAGTGCTTCAGCCATCTGAGGAGGTGACGCTTCCAATTTGTGGTTTCTTGGCTTGCTAGGAGGAGAAGCCCTGCTGATTTGCTCTCTTTCCAGCAAGCAAAGATGCTTCTGCACAAGCTTTCCTGCCCTTTTCCTGCACCGAATGGGATTCTGATCCACTTTTACTTTTCCATGTCTGCCGCAGCACTAGCAAAGGCCTTGTTGGCTATTTCCTACTTTTCCATTTCACAGCTTTCAAGAGCTAAAAGCTCCCTTGTGCAGAGGCACTGTGCCTTGCAGATAGCAGCCAGGGAGGAGTATCAAATTCCTAGGCAAACAGAGTTCTGTTGAATTAGCCCATTTTAATCTGGCCGGAGTGACTTAGAATGCCATTGCTAAGAAAGCTGATGATTTCTCCTTCAAAGAGGTGGTTGTAGATGCGAGGAGAAAGGAGGTTCTAAACGATAGGTAACGGCCTGTCCCTCATGTTTCTCTCTTGCCACAGATGACAGAAGCAGCAGCAGTCTCTGCCCCGGCTCCCTCTGCTCCTGAGGAAGAAGCCAAAGAGGAGCAAAATGAGCAAGAGGACCACAAGCCTGCAGCTGTGGTCACAGCAGAGCCTGATGGTTCCAAGAGAGTAAGTGCCAGTTGTGGGTGGTGCTGTCTTTAGTGCAAGGCAGAGCTGCAAGTTTCTGAGCAGCCAGCACTTGCTGTTGCTGGCTGAGGATGCTGAGTGCTGGAATCCCGCAGGACGCGGCCATTTCCTGCAGGCAGGGACAGCTAGAAATTGGCCTTTGGCCTGTCACCTTGAGGCACCCAAGAGCTGGGGGCTGCGGCTCAGCTTCTGCCTGCTTGGCTCAGTGAAGCTCTGTCTCTGGGCTTCTGCAGGGCCGTGGCCAAGGGCGCAGGTGCTCGTGCTGGAGGTCACAGGGCTTTCTTTAGTTGTTTTCCCTTTATGCAAAGGTGTGTTTGGCTTGTGGAAGTGTTCTGCAGTTTTCTGCAGCAGTTCTTCACTTGTACAGTCTCTTTTGGCTTTTGATAAGCGGCAAGGAGATGATTGCGTTGTCCATGAAGCTGGGCTAGGCCATTCTTGTGGGGTGAGGCCAAAGGAAGCAAGTGCCTCGTAGGGAAGGCTTCTTGTCAGGCAAAAAGCAGAAGGGGCAAGTTGCTGTGGATGCGTTTTGGGATGAAGCCTGCAGCTTTGGAAATGGCATGAGTGCCTCGGGTGGGGGTGAAGCTGCAAGTCCTTGACTGCTGTCTTGTGTTGCTGAGAAGAGGAAGGACATCTTGGAATTGTGGCTGCTGTATTTGAAGTCAAAGGGGCAAGTTTGTGGTGGGGGAGCTGCGTGGGCCCAAAGGACCCAGGGGTGCCGGTCAAGAGCAGCTGAAGGTGGGCCAGCGCGTGGCCAGGGAGCCAAGAAGGCCAAGGGCGTCCTGGCCTGTGTCAGCAAGAGTGGGGCAGCAGGAGCAGGGCAGGGAGCGTCCCCCTGGGCTGGGCAGCGCTGCGGCCACAGCTGGGAGTGCTGTGCCCAGTTGTGGGCCCCTGTGAAGCAGAAAGTCCTTGAGGGGCTGGAGCGTGTGCAGAGGAGGACACGGGAGCTGGGGAAGGCTGTGGAGCGCAAGGCCAAGGAGGAGGTGCTGAGGGAGCTTTAGCCTGGACAACGGGAGGCTCGTCAGGACCCTTCAGGCACACTTCCATAGATCCATAGAGGACAGCGCTCACCCCAAGGCCTGCTTCCCTGCCAAACCTCCCCGCTCTGCATCCAAGTGCTTCAGCCATCTGAGGAGGTGACGCTTCCAATTTGTGGTTTCTTGGCTTGCTAGGAGGAGAAGCCCTGCTGATTTGCTCTCTTTCCAGCAAGCAAAGATGCTTCTGCACAAGCTTTCCTGCCCTTTTCCTGCACCGAATGGGATTCTGATCCACTTTTACTTTTCCATGTCTGCCGCAGCACTAGCAAAGGCCTTGTTGGCTATTTCTTACTTTTCCATTTCACAGCTTTCAAGAGCTAAAAGCTCCCTTGTGCAGAGGCACTGTGCCTTGCAGATAGCAGCCAGGGAGGAGTATCAAATTCCTAGGCAAACAGAGTTCTGTTGAATTAGCCCATTTTAATCTGGCCGGAGTGACTTAGAATGCCATTGCTAAGAAAGCTGATGATTTCTCCTTCAAAGAGGTGGTTGTAGATGCGAGGAGAAAGGAGGTTCTAAACGATAGGTAACGGCCTGTCCCTCATGTTTCTCTCTTGTCACAGATGACAGAAGCAGCAGCAGTCTCTGCCCCGGCTCCCTCTGCTCCTGGAGAAGAAGCCAAAGAAGAGCAAAATGCGCAAGATGACCACAAGCCTGCAGCTGTGGTCACAGCAGAGCCTGATGGTTCCAAGAGAGTAAGTGCCAGTTGTAGGTGGTGCTGTCTTTAGTGCAAGGCAGAGCTGCAAGTTTCTGAGCAGCCAGCACTTGCTGTTGCTGGCTGAGGATGCTGAGTGCTGGAATCCCGCAGGACGCGGCCATTTCCTGCAGGCAGGGACAGCTAGAAATTGGCCTTTGGCCTGTCACCTTGAGGCACCCAAGAGCTGGGGGCTGCGGCTCAGCTTCTGCCTGCTTGGCTCAGTGAAGCTCTGTCTCTGGGCTTCTGCAGGGCCGTGGCCAAGGGCGCAGGTGCTCGTGCTGGAGGTCACAGGGCTTTCTTTAGTTGTTTTCCCTTTATGCAAAGGTGTGTTTGGCTTGTGGAAGTGTTCTGCAGTTTTCTGCAGCAGTTCTTCACTTGTACAGTCTCTTTTGGCTTTTGATAAGCGGCAAGGAGATGATTGCGTTGTCCATGAAGCTGGGCTAGGCCATTCTTGTGGGGTGAGGCCAAAGGAAGCAAGTGCCTCGTAGGGAAGGCTTCTTGTCAGGCAAAAAGCAGAAGGGGCAAGTTGCTGTGGATGCGTTTTGGGATGAAGCCTGCAGCTTTGGAAATGGCATGAGTGCCTCGGGTGGGGGTGAAGCTGCAAGTCCTTGACTGCTGTCTTGTGTTGCTGAGAAGAGGAAGGACATCTTGGAATTGTGGCTGCTGTATTTGAAGTCAAAGGGGCAAGTTTGTGGTGGGGGAGCTGCGTGGGCCCAAAGGACCCAGGGGTGCCGGTCAAGAGCAGCTGAAGGTGGGCCAGCGCGTGGCCAGGGAGCCAAGAAGGCCAAGGCGTCCTGGCCTGTGTCAGCAAGAGTGGGGCAGCAGGAGCAGGGCAGGGAGCGTCCCCCTGGGCTGGGCAGCGCTGCGGCCACAGCTGGGAGTGCTGTGCCCAGTTGTGGGCCCCTGTGAAGCAGAAAGTCCTTGAGGGGCTGGAGCGTGTGCAGAGGAGGACACGGGAGCTGGGGAAGGCTGTGGAGCACAAGGCCAAGGAGGAGGTGCTGAGGGAGCTTTAGCCTGGACAACGGGAGGCTCGTCAGGGCCCTTCAGGCACACTTCCATAGATCCATAGAGGACAGCGCTCACCCCAAGGCCTGCTTCCCTGCCAAACCTCCCCGCTCTGCATCCAAGTGCTTTAGCCATCTGAGGAGGTGACGCTTCCAATTTGTGGTTTCTTGGCTTGCTAGGAGGAGAAGCCCTGCTGATTTGCTCTCTTTCCAGCAAGCAAAGATGCTTCTGCACAAGCTTTCCTGCCCTTTTCCTGCACCGAATGGGATTCTGATCCACTTTTACTTTTCCATGTCTGCCGCAGCACTAGCAAAGGCCTTGTTGGCTATTTCCTACTTTTCCATTTCACAGCTTTCAAGAGCTAAAAGCTCCCTTGTGCAGAGGCACTGTGCCTTGCAGATAGCAGCCAGGGAGGAGTATCAAATTCCTAGGCAAACAGAGTTCTGTTGAATTAGCCCATTTTAATCTGGCCGGAGTGACTTAGAATGCCATTGCTAAGAAAGCTGATGATTTCTCCTTCAAAGAGGTGGTTGTAGATGCGAGGAGAAAGGAGGTTCTAAACGATAGGTAACGGCCTGTCCCTCATGTTTCTCTCTTGCCACAGATGACAGAAGCAGCAGCAGTCTCTGCCCTGGCTCCCTCTGCTCCTGGAGAAGAAGCCAAAGAGGAGCAAAAGGAGCAAGAGGACCACAAGCCTGCAGCTGTGGTCACAGAAGAGCCTGATGGTTCCAAGAGAGTAAGTGCCAGTTGTGGGTGGTGCTGTCTTTAGTGCAAGGCAGAGCTGCAAGTTTCTGAGCAGCCAGCACTTGCTGTTGCTGGCTGAGGATGCTGAGTGCTGGAATCCCGCAGGACGCGGCCATTTCCTGCAGGCAGGGACAGCTAGAAATTGGCCTTTGGCCTGTCACCTTGAGGCACCCAAGAGCTGGGGGCTGCGGCTCAGCTTCTGCCTGCTTGGCTCAGTGAAGCTCTGTCTCTGGGCTTCTGCAGGGCCGTGGCCAAGGGCGCAGGTGCTCGTGCTGGAGGTCACAGGGCTTTCTTTAGTTGTTTTCCCTTTATGCAAAGGTGTGTTTGGCTTGTGGAAGTGTTCTGCAGTTTTCTGCAGCAGTTCTTCACTTGTACAGTCTCTTTTGGCTTTTGATAAGCGGCAAGGAGATGATTGCGTTGTCCATGAAGCTGGGCTAGGCCATTCTTGTGGGGTGAGGCCAAAGGAAGCAAGTGCCTCGTAGGGAAGGCTTCTTGTCAGGCAAAAAGCAGAAGGGGCAAGTTGCTGTGGATGCGTTTTGGGATGAAGCCTGCAGCTTTGGAAATGGCATGAGTGCCTCGGGTGGGGGTGAAGCTGCAAGTCCTTGACTGCTGTCTTGTGTTGCTGAGAAGAGGAAGGACATCTTGGAATTGTGGCTGCTGTATTTGAAGTCAAAGGGGCAAGTTTGTGGTGGGGGAGCTGCGTGGGCCCAAAGGACCCAGGGGTGCCGGTCAAGAGCAGCTGAAGGTGGGCCAGCGCGTGGCCAGGGAGCCAAGAAGGCCAAGGGCGTCCTGGCCTGTGTCAGCAAGAGTGGGGCAGCAGGAGCAGGGCAGGGAGCGTCCCCCTGGGCTGGGCAGCGCTGCGGCCACAGCTGGGAGTGCTGTGCCCAGTTGTGGGCCCCTGTGAAGCAGAAAGTCCTTGAGGGGCTGGAGCGTGTGCAGAGGAGGACACGGGAGCTGGGGAAGGCTGTGGAGCGCAAGGCCAAGGAGGAGGTGCTGAGGGAGCTTTAGCCTGGACAACGGGAGGCTCGTCAGGGCCCTTCAGGCACACTTCCATAGATCCATAGAGGACAGCGCTCACCCCAAGGCCTGCTTCCCTGCCAAACCTCCCCGCTCTGCATCCAAGTGCTTTAGCCATCTGAGGAGGTGACGCTTCCAATTTGTGGTTTCTTGGCTTGCTAGGAGGAGAAGCCCTGCTGATTTGCTCTCTTTCCAGCAAGCAAAGATGCTTCTGCACAAGCTTTCCTGCCCTTTTCCTGCACCGAATGGGATTCTGATCCACTTTTACTTTTCCATGTCTGCCGCAGCACTAGCAAAGGCCTTGTTGGCTATTTCTTACTTTTCCATTTCACAGCTTTCAAGAGCTAAAAGCTCCCTTGTGCAGAGGCACTGTGCCTTGCAGATAGCAGCCAGGGAGGAGTATCAAATTCCTAGGCAAACAGAGTTCTGTTGAATTAGCCCATTTTAATCTGGCCGGAGTGACTTAGAATGCCATTGCTAAGAAAGCTGATGATTTCTCCTTCAAAGAGGTGGTTGTAGATGCGAGGAGAAAGGAGGTTCTAAACGATAGGTAACGGCCTGTCCCTCATGTTTCTCTCTTGCCACAGATGACAGAAGCAGCAGCTGTCTCTGCCCTGGCTCCCTCTGCTCCTGGAGAAGAAGCCAAAGAGGAGCAAAAGGAGCAAGAGGACCACAAGCCTGCAGCTGTGGTCACAGAAGAGCCTGATGGTTCCAAGAGAGTAAGTGCCAGTTGTGGGTGGTGCTGTCTTTAGTGCAAGGCAGAGCTGCAAGTTTCTGAGCAGCCAGCACTTGCTGTTGCTGGCTGAGGATGCTGAGTGCTGGAATCCCGCAGGACGCGGCCATTTCCTGCAGGCAGGGACAGCTAGAAATTGGCCTTTGGCCTGTCACCTTGAGGCACCCAAGAGCTGGGGGCTGCGGCTCAGCTTCTGCCTGCTTGGCTCAGTGAAGCTCTGTCTCTGGGCTTCTGCAGGGCCGTGGCCAAGGGCGCAGGTGCTCGTGCTGGAGGTCACAGGGCTTTCTTTAGTTGTTTTCCCTTTATGCAAAGGTGTGTTTGGCTTGTGGAAGTGTTCTGCAGTTTTCTGCAGCAGTTCTTCACTTGTACAGTCTCTTTTGGCTTTTGATAAGCGGCAAGGAGATGATTGCGTTGTCCATGAAGCTGGGCTAGGCCATTCTTGTGGGGTGAGGCCAAAGGAAGCAAGTGCCTCGTAGGGAAGGCTTCTTGTCAGGCAAAAAGCAGAAGGGGCAAGTTGCTGTGGATGCGTTTTGGGATGAAGCCTGCAGCTTTGGAAATGGCATGAGTGCCTCGGGTGGGGGTGAAGCTGCAAGTCCTTGACTGCTGTCTTGTGTTGCTGAGAAGAGGAAGGACATCTTGGAATTGTGGCTGCTGTATTTGAAGTCAAAGGGGCAAGTTTGTGGTGGGGGAGCTGCGTGGGCCCAAAGGACCCAGGGGTGCCGGTCAAGAGCAGCTGAAGGTGGGCCAGCGCGTGGCCAGGGAGCCAAGAAGGCCAAGGGCGTCCTGGCCTGTGTCAGCAAGAGTGGGGCAGCAGGAGCAGGGCAGGGAGCGTCCCCCTGGGCTGGGCCGCGCTGCGGCCACAGCTGGGAGTGCTGTGCCCAGTTGTGGGCCCCTGTGAAGCAGAAAGTCCTTGAGGGGCTGGAGCGTGTGCAGAGGAGGACACGGGAGCTGGGGAAGGCTGTGGAGCACAAGGCCAAGGAGGAGGTGCTGAGGGAGCTTTAGCCTGGACAACGGGAGGCTCGTCAGGACCCTTCAGGCACACTTCCATAGATCCATAGAGGACAGCGCTCACCCCAAGGCCTGCTTCCCTGCCAAACCTCCCCGCTCTGCATCCAAGTGCTTCAGCCATCTGAGGAGGTGACGCTTCCAATTTGTGGTTTCTTGGCTTGCTAGGAGGAGAAGCCCTGCTGATTTGCTCTCTTTCCAGCAAGCAAAGATGCTTCTGCACAAGCTTTCCTGCCCTTTTCCTGCACCGAATGGGATTCTGATCCACTTTTACTTTTCCATGTCTGCCGCAGCACTAGCAAAGGCCTTGTTGGCTATTTCTTACTTTTCCATTTCACAGCTTTCAAGAGCTAAAAGCTCCCTTGTGCAGAGGCACTTTGCCTTGCAGATAGCAGCCAGGGAGGAGTATCAAATTCCTAGGCAAACAGAGTTCTGTTGAATTAGCCCATTTTAATCTGGCCGGAGTGACTTAGAATGCCATTGCTAAGAAAGCTGATGATTTCTCCTTCAAAGAGGTGGTTGTAGATGCGAGGAGAAAGGAGGTTCTAAACGATAGGTAACGGCCTGTCCCTCATGTTTCTCTCTTGCCACAGATGACAGAAGCAGCAGCAGTCTCTGCCCCGGCTCCCTCTGCTCCTGGAGAAGAAGCCAAAGAGGAGCAAAAGGAGCAAGAGGACCACAAGCCTGCAGCTGTGGTCACAGAAGAGCCTGATGCTTCCAAGAGAGTAAGTGCCAGTTGTGGGTGGTGCTGTCTTTAGTGCAAGGCAGAGCTGCAAGTTTCTGAGCAGCCAGCACTTGCTGTTGCTGGCTGAGGATGCTGAGTGCTGGAATCCCGCAGGACGCGGCCATTTCCTGCAGGCAGGGACAGCTAGAAATTGGCCTTTGGCCTGTCACCTTGAGGCACCCAAGAGCTGGGGGCTGCGGCTCAGCTTCTGCCTGCTTGGCTCAGTGAAGCTCTGTCTCTGGGCTTCTGCAGGGCCGTGGCCAAGGGCGCAGGTGCTCGTGCTGGAGGTCACAGGGCTTTCTTTAGTTGTTTTCCCTTTGTGCAAAGGTGTGTTTGGCTTGTGGAAGTGTTCTGCAGTTTTCTGCAGCAGTTCTTCACTTGTACAGTCTCTTTTGGCTTTTGATAAGCGGCAAGGAGATGATTGCGTTGTCCATGAAGCTGGGCTAGGCCATTCTTGTGGGGTGAGGCCAAAGGAAGCAAGTGCCTCGTAGGGAAGGCTTCTTGTCAGGCAAAAAGCAGAAGGGGCAAGTTGCTGTGGATGCGTTTTGGGATGAAGCCTGCAGCTTTGGAAATGGCATGAGTGCCTCGGGTGGGGGTGAAGCTGCAAGTCCTTGACTGCTGTCTTGTGTTGCTGAGAAGAGGAAGGACATCTTGGAATTGTGGCTGCTGTATTTGAAGTCAAAGGGGCAAGTTTGTGGTGGGGGAGCTGCGTGGGCCCAAAGGACCCAGGGGTGCCGGTCAAGAGCAGCTGAAGGTGGGCCAGCGCGTGGCCAGGGAGCCAAGAAGGCCAAGGGCGTCCTGGCCTGTGTCAGCAAGAGTGGGGCAGCAGGAGCAGGGCAGGGAGCGTCCCCCTGGGCTGGGCAGCGCTGCGGCCACAGCTGGGAGTGCTGTGCCCAGTTGTGGGCCCCTGTGAAGCAGAAAGTCCTTGAGGGGCTGGAGCGTGTGCAGAGGAGGACACGGGAGCTGGGGAAGGCTGTGGAGCGCAAGGCCAAGGAGGAGGTGCTGAGGGAGCTTTAGCCTGGACAACGGGAGGCTCGTCAGGGCCCTTCAGGCACACTTCCATAGATCCATAGAGGACAGCGCTCACCCCAAGGCCTGCTTCCCTGCCAAACCTCCCCGCTCTGCATCCAAGTGCTTCAGCCATCTGAGGAGGTGACGCTTCCAATTTGTGGTTTCTTGGCTTGCTAGGAGGAGAAGCCCTGCTGATTTGCTCTCTTTCCAGCAAGCAAAGATGCTTCTGCACAAGCTTTCCTGCCCTTTTCCTGCACCGAATGGGATTCTGATCCACTTTTACTTTTCCATGTCTGCCGCAGCACTAGCAAAGGCCTTGTTGGCTATTTCTTACTTTTCCATTTCACAGCTTTCAAGAGCTAAAAGCTCCCTTGTGCAGAGGCACTTTGCCTTGCAGATAGCAGCCAGGGAGGAGTATCAAATTCCTAGGCAAACAGAGTTCTGTTGAATTAGCCCATTTTAATCTGGCCGGAGTGACTTAGAATGCCATTGCTAAGAATGCTGATGATTTCTCCTTCAAAGAGGTGGTTGTAGATGCGAGGAGAAAGGAGGTTCTAAACGATAGGTAACGGCCTGTCCCTCATGTTTCTCTCTTGCCACAGATGACAGAAGCAGCAGCAGTCTCTGCCCCGGCTCCCTCTGCTCCTGGAGAAGAAGCCAAAGAGGAGCAAAATGAGCAAGAGGACCACAAGCCTGCAGCTGTGGTCACAGCAGAGCCTGATGCTTCCAAGAGAGTAAGTGCCAGTTGTGGGTGGTGCTGTCTTTAGTGCAAGGCAGAGCTGCAAGTTTCTGAGCAGCCAGCACTTGCTGTTGCTGGCTGAGGATGCTGAGTGCTGGAATCCCGCAGGACGCGGCCATTTCCTGCAGGCAGGGACAGCTAGAAATTGGCCTTTGGCCTGTCACCTTGAGGCACCCAAGAGCTGGGGGCTGCGGCTCAGCTTCTGCCTGCTTGGCTCAGTGAAGCTCTGTCTCTGGGCTTCTGCAGGGCCGTGGCCAAGGGCGCAGGTGCTCGTGCTGGAGGTCACAGGGCTTTCTTTAGTTGTTTTCCCTTTGTGCAAAGGTGTGTTTGGCTTGTGGAAGTGTTCTGCAGTTTTCTGCAGCAGTTCTTCACTTGTACAGTCTCTTTTGGCTTTTGATAAGCGGCAAGGAGATGATTGCGTTGTCCATGAAGCTGGGCTAGGCCATTCTTGTGGGGTGAGGCCAAAGGAAGCAAGTGCCTCGTAGGGAAGGCTTCTTGTCAGGCAAAAAGCAGAAGGGGCAAGTTGCTGTGGATGCGTTTTGGGATGAAGCCTGCAGCTTTGGAAATGGCATGAGTGCCTCGGGTGGGGGTGAAGCTGCAAGTCCTTGACTGCTGTCTTGTGTTGCTGAGAAGAGGAAGGACATCTTGGAATTGTGGCTGCTGTATTTGAAGTCAAAGGGGCAAGTTTGTGGTGGGGGAGCTGCGTGGGCCCAAAGGACCCAGGGGTGCCGGTCAAGAGCAGCTGAAGGTGGGCCAGCGCGTGGCCAGGGAGCCAAGAAGGCCAAGGGCGTCCTGGCCTGTGTCAGCAAGAGTGGGGCAGCAGGAGCAGGGCAGGGAGCGTCCCCCTGGGCTGGGCAGCGCTGCGGCCACAGCTGGGAGTGCTGTGCCCAGTTGTGGGCCCCTGTGAAGCAGAAAGTCCTTGAGGGGCTGGAGCGTGTGCAGAGGAGGACACGGGAGCTGGGGAAGGCTGTGGAGCACAAGGCCAAGGAGGAGGTGCTGAGGGAGCTTTAGCCTGGACAACGGGAGGCTCGTCAGGACCCTTCAGGCACACTTCCATAGATCCATAGAGGATAGCGCTCACCCCAAGGCCTGCTTCCCTGCCAAACCTCCCCGCTCTGCATCCAAGTGCTTCAGCCATCTGAGGAGGTGACGCTTCCAATTTGTGGTTTCTTGGCTTGCTAGGAGGAGAAGCCCTGCTGATTTGCTCTCTTTCCAGCAAGCAAAGATGCTTCTGCACAAGCTTTCCTGCCCTTTTCCTGCACCGAATGGGATTCTGATCCACTTTTACTTTTCCATGTCTGCCGCAGCACTAGCAAAGGCCTTGTTGGCTATTTCTTACTTTTCCATTTCACAGCTTTCAAGAGCTAAAAGCTCCCTTGTGCAGAGGCACTGTGCCTTGCAGATAGCAGCCAGGGAGGAGTATCAAATTCCTAGGCAAACAGAGTTCTGTTGAATTAGCCCATTTTAATCTGGCCGGAGTGACTTAGAATGCCATTGCTAAGAATGCTGATGATTTCTCCTTCAAAGAGGTGGTTGTAGATGCGAGGAGAAAGGAGGTTCTAAACGATAGGTAACGGCCTGTCCCTCATGTTTCTCTCTTGTCACAGATGACAGAAGCAGCAGCAGTCTCTGCCCCGGCTCCCTCTGCTCCTGAGAAGAAGCCAAAGAGGAGCAAAATGAGCAAGAGGACCACAAGCCTGCAGCTGTGGTCACAGCAGAGCCTGATGCTTCCAAGAGAGTAAGTGCCAGTTGTAGGTGGTGCTGTCTTTAGTGCAAGGCAGAGCTGCAAGTTTCTGAGCAGCCAGCACTTGCTGTTGCTGGCTGAGGATGCTGAGTGCTGGAATCCCGCAGGACGCGGCCATTTCCTGCAGGCAGGGACAGCTAGAAATTGGCCTTTGGCCTGTCACCTTGAGGCACCCAAGAGCTGGGGGCTGCGGCTCAGCTTCTGCCTGCTTGGCTCAGTGAAGCTCTGTCTCTGGGCTTCTGCAGGGCCGTGGCCAAGGGCGCAGGTGCTCGTGCTGGAGGTCACAGGGCTTTCTTTAGTTGTTTTCCCTTTATGCAAAGGTGTGTTTGGCTTGTGGAAGTGTTCTGCAGTTTTCTGCAGCAGTTCTTCACTTGTACAGTCTCTTTTGGCTTTTGATAAGCGGCAAGGAGATGATTGCGTTGTCCATGAAGCTGGGCTAGGCCATTCTTGTGGGGTGAGGCCAAAGGAAGCAAGTGCCTCGTAGGGAAGGCTTCTTGCCAGGCAAAAAGCAGAAGGGGCAAGTTGCTGTGGATGCGTTTTGGGATGAAGCCTGCAGCTTTGGAAATGGCATGAGTGCCTCGGGTGGGGGTGAAGCTGCAAGTCCTTGACTGCTGTCTTGTGTTGCTGAGAAGAGGAAGGACATCTTGGAATTGTGGCTGCTGTATTTGAAGTCAAAGGGGCAAGTTTGTGGTGGGGGAGCTGCGTGGGCCCAAAGGACCCAGGGGTGCCGGTCAAGAGCAGCTGAAGGTGGGCCAGCGCGTGGCCAGGGAGCCAAGAAGGCCAAGGGCGTCCTGGCCTGTGTCAGCAAGAGTGGGGCAGCAGGAGCAGGGCAGGGAGCGTCCCCCTGGGCTGGGCAGCGCTGCGGCCACAGCTGGGAGTGCTGTGCCCAGTTGTGGGCCCCTGTGAAGCAGAAAGTCCTTGAGGGGCTGGAGCGTGTGCAGAGGAGGACACGGGAGCTGGGGAAGGCTGTGGAGCACAAGGCCAAGGAGGAGGTGCTGAGGGAGCTTTAGCCTGGACAACGGGAGGCTCGTCAGGGCCCTTCAGGCACACTTCCATAGATCCATAGAGGATAGCGCTCACCCCAAGGCCTGCTTCCCTGCCAAACCTCCCCGCTCTGCATCCAAGTGCTTCAGCCATCTGAGGAGGTGACGCTTCCAATTTGTGGTTTCTTGGCTTGCTAGGAGGAGAAGCCCTGCTGATTTGCTCTCTTTCCAGCAAGCAAAGATGCTTCTGCACAAGCTTTCCTGCCCTTTTCCTGCACCGAATGGGATTCTGATCCACTTTTACTTTTCCATGTCTGCCGCAGCACTAGCAAAGGCCTTGTTGGCTATTTCTTACTTTTCCATTTCACAGCTTTCAAGAGCTAAAAGCTCCCTTGTGCAGAGGCACTTTGCCTTGCAGATAGCAGCCAGGGAGGAGTATCAAATTCCTAGGCAAACAGAGTTCTGTTGAATTAGCCCATTTTAATCTGGCCGGAGTGACTTAGAATGCCATTGCTAAGAATGCTGATGATTTCTCCTTCAAAGAGGTGGTTGTAGATGCGAGGAGAAAGGAGGTTCTAAACGATAGGTAACGGCCTGTCCCTCATGTTTCTCTCTTGCCACAGATGACAGAAGCAGCAGCAGTCTCTGCCCCGGCTCCCTCTGCTCCTGGAGAAGAAGCCAAAGAGGAGCAAAAGGAGCAAGAGGACCACAAGCCTGCAGCTGTGGTCACAGAAGAGCCTGATGGTTCCAAGAGAGTAAGTGCCAGTTGTGGGTGGTGCTGTCTTTAGTGCAAGGCAGAGCTGCAAGTTTCTGAGCAGCCAGCACTTGCTGTTGCTGGCTGAGGATGCTGAGTGCTGGAATCCCGCAGGACGCGGCCATTTCCTGCAGGCAGGGACAGCTAGAAATTGGCCTTTGGCCTGTCACCTTGAGGCACCCAAGAGCTGGGGGCTGCGGCTCAGCTTCTGCCTGCTTGGCTCAGTGAAGCTCTGTCTCTGGGCTTCTGCAGGGCCGTGGCCAAGGGCGCAGGTGCTCGTGCTGGAGGTCACAGGGCTTTCTTTAGTTGTTTTCCCTTTGTGCAAAGGTGTGTTTGGCTTGTGGAAGTGTTCTGCAGTTTTCTGCAGCAGTTCTTCACTTGTACAGTCTCTTTTGGCTTTTGATAAGCGGCAAGGAGATGATTGCGTTGTCCATGAAGCTGGGCTAGGCCATTCTTGTGGGGTGAGGCCAAAGGAAGCAAGTGCCTCGTAGGGAAGGCTTCTTGCCAGGCAAAAAGCAGAAGGGGCAAGTTGCTGTGGATGCGTTTTGGGATGAAGCCTGCAGCTTTGGAAATGGCATGAGTGCCTCGGGTGGGGGTGAAGCTGCAAGTCCTTGACTGCTGTCTTGTGTTGCTGAGAAGAGGAAGGACATCTTGGAATTGTGGCTGCTGTATTTGAAGTCAAAGGGGCAAGTTTGTGGTGGGGGAGCTGCGTGGGCCCAAAGGACCCAGGGGTGCCGGTCAAGAGCAGCTGAAGGTGGGCCAGCGCGTGGCCAGGGAGCCAAGAAGGCCAAGGGCGTCCTGGCCTGTGTCAGCAAGAGTGGGGCAGCAGGAGCAGGGCAGGGAGCGTCCCCCTGGGCTGGGCAGCGCTGCGGCCACAGCTGGGAGTGCTGTGCCCAGTTGTGGGCCCCTGTGAAGCAGAAAGTCCTTGAGGGGCTGGAGCGTGTGCAGAGGAGGACACGGGAGCTGGGGAAGGCTGTGGAGCACAAGGCCAAGGAGGAGGTGCTGAGGGAGCTTTAGCCTGGACAACGGGAGGCTCGTCTGTGACCTCCAGGCAGAGTTCCATAAATCCCTGCAAGATAGTGCTCACTACAAATGGTATTTCTTCTACAAATATCATCTCACTGCATCCACGTGTTTTTGACACTTCATTTGGTGACTCTTTCATGTTGTGGTTTCTTCCTTTGTTAGGAGGAGAAGTCCTGTTCAGTTTCTCATTTCTCAGCAAGGCAAGGGTATTATCCTCAAACTTTCCTGTCCGACACTTCATTTCGTGACTCTTTCATGTTGTGGTTTCTTCCTTTGTTAGGAGGAGAAGTCCTGTTCAGTTTCTCATTTCTCAGCAAGGCAAGGGTATTATCCTCAAACTTTCCTGCCCTTTTCCAGCTCTTGTCGAGATTCTGCTAGCTTTTTCTTTTGTAAGGTGACATTTCTGGAGGATGCAGTATTTTTGCATGAGATCACATTGTTTGGGACAGTGGGCTTGGTGCAGAAGGAGCTGTTCTGGTGCCAGGCCAGTCAACAGGGCCTTGCACTTCGCATTCATATTGACAGTACCTCTGCCTTTTTGCAGCCCAGGGAATCAGTAAACGTGGTGTTTGGGAATTGAGCAGGAAATCAATGCTCTTGCATTCCAGCTGGTCCTCAGAGATCAGAGGAGCTGGAAGGGTCTGGGCTTTATTTCTGATTACAGCCCCTTTAGCACTCTCAGTGTTGTCAAGTCCAAGAGAAGCACTTGGCCGAGCACAGATGCTGCAAGAGTGCCATTCCCAGTGCAATGCTCTGGATCTGATTGCATTCCATAAGGACCTAAATGCTCCAGATTCCCCGGGAGTGTGGTTTATTGAAGCAACAGGAGAGCAATCTCAGGATTGCTGCTGATCAGGGCAATGGCTACCAAGTGTGTGTAGCAACAGAAACGATAGTAAAGAGAGATTATAAGAGTGAGTTCTACCTTTCTCTCTCTCTCTCTCTCTCTCTCTCTCTCTCTATCTATCTGTCATTTGCATAATTGAATCTTCTTGGCTCTGGTCTAAAGCAGTTGGAGGTGCAAAGTTCACTTAAAGCATCCCTTTCCGGAGAGGATTAGAGACACGTTTTGTTGACCGATTCTGAGCAGGCAGAGCTGTTTCCCCCTCCAGATATGGTGGTTTTTTCCCCTCAGAGCTGTTTTCCTCCTCCAGCCTCTTCGTCCTGAGGCCCCCAGTTAATTCTTTAATTTTCTGCCTGTCCCAGAGAGGTGGAAGAATTCCATGTTTTAGGTGGTGAAGAGAACATGAACTCCAGAAGTGTCTCTCATAAAGGGTGAGCTCACCCAGGAAGCCACCTGCAGAGGCAGGATGGAGCTGTGGGACTGGGCTGGGTGTCAGTCACTACTGAAAGACAAACAGGACATGGCAGGAGCAGAGGGAGGCCCTCACCAGACCCCTGAGAAATGCCACACCTTCCCTGTCAGCTGCCTGAGAGGCTGTTGGAGCTTCAGCCCCCGATGGCCCCTGATTGTAGTGCCAGGGTCACTTTGGAATCTGTGCCTCCCCACAGGCAGAGAATGACCCAGGAGAGCAGCAGCACAGTGCTCTGGGAATGTGTGAGCCCATCAGCCCGTGAGTCTTGGCCCACAAATGTCGTATGGAAAGTTGAAACCCATCTTCTCTTGCTTTCTATGCAGATCCTTCCAGAGAAAGAGCAGGAGCAGATTGCATTATCAGAGATGCCATGCCAGACTCAGGGAGAGCTGAGAGCCCGAGAGCAGGAAGAGCAGCTCAGGCAGCAGGTGGAAGAGCCACAGGAGAATGGCCAGGTAAGCCAGACTCGCCAGGTGTCAGAGGGAAAGGGCAGGAAGAGGGGCATAAAACAGAGCTCTTGGGACTGAGGAGGCCAGGAGTCCCAGCGGCACTGAAAGCACAGAGCCTTGGAATCTGCAGGGATCAGCACTGGGACAAGAGGGTTCCATTGGAAGCAGGTGTGGGTAGGGAAGCAGAAAGAAGTGGCTGAATAAATGTGATTTTGAGGCTGCAAGAGGAAAAAGCTGAGCCTTATGGCAGCTCCCAGTCACTTGCTCTGCATTTGTGTGTACAGAACATCAAGGCAGAGCCACAAGCAGAGCTGCCCGAAGCTCAGAGTGCCATCACAGAAGTGAAGAAGAACCAGGAAGACACGAGAAGAATTCAAGAGGAGATGAATGTCCATCAGCAGAGGGGCGATCAACAAAACCAGGTGAGTGAAAGAGTGGCAGCCACTCCACTCATGAAAGATCCTCTCTCTTGTATTTTACAGAACTTGAAGGAACAGCTGGACACAGACTTTCAGAAAGCTCATGCTAAGATCATGGCAAGGGAGAAGAGGCAGGAGGAAGAAATGAAAATCATCAGAGAAAAACTTAATCCCCTCCCTCAGGCTCTACAAAAGCAAGTGAGTGAAAGAGGGATAGACACTGCAGTCACCAAACTGGTGGTTTCTGCCCTTCTGGCCTTCCCAGTGCAGAGCAGCAGGGAGCAGGGTGATGCCTCTGAGTGCCATCCTGCTCTAGTGTGTATCACAGTCACTCAGAAGGACATTTCCTGGTGTGCTGAATCTCAACTGCTGCCCTGGACAGTGGGACTTGTCCTTTGGCCTTTTGGCCAGCAGTCATCCAAATCGATTCCTGCTGGCCTGTTCCTGCTCTCCTTGTTTCTTGAGGTGTTTTTACAGGGGAATATGGTGACCCAGATGGAGGATTGAAACAAGCTGTCTGTATCCCTTGTAAATCTGTTCTTTCCTCACAGTCAGTGACTCTTGACTGACAGGGACAAGCTGTAGTCTCTGACTGCTTTGTTCTGTTTGACTCGAGGTGCAAGTGTTGACATCTCACCGGGCAGCCGGCAAAGACTTCCGGCAAATGAGTGGCACTGAAGAGCCCCGAGGCTGGCGTGAGGCACAGGAACTGTCCCCACCAAAGGTGCTACAGGTTTAGCATGACCTGAAGATGGTGCAGGAAAAGAGGACACAGTGGGGGGAGGACGAGCACTTGAACAAGGAGCTGCAAGTGTGTCTGAAGCCCTTGGAGGGGGAAAGGAATCCTTGAGAGGAAGTAGAATGGTCATTGTGGCAGTGATCCTTCAGAAAATCCATGAAAATGGACCATGAATCTAGCCATCCACTGGAGTAGAACTAGCCTTTGGTTTTGACCCATCCAGTCTGAGAAGTGGACATCAGAAAAAACCCACTTAAGAGCCCTGCATGTTGCTGACAGCACCTTCCTAAGGGCTGGCATTTGAAATGGAATCTCAGGCTAATCTCTGCCAGCCACCTTTCTGACATAAACTCATTTCTTGTCCCAGATCTACAAGGGCTTTGTCACCAAACCTGCTGCAGCAGCATGGTCTAAAGGAGCCTTTGCTCCCCAACCTGAGAAGTGGAGCCGGGGCGGTTTGTTCATCTCCAGTGCTGACCCAGCTGCTGCTCAGCAACAGGAGATCAAGGATGACTCCCTGGAGCTACTGAGTACGTCTGCTGTATTTCTTGTCTGAGGCACAGTCTATTGTGTGCAGGTGTCAGCATAGCTGTACCAAATGTTTTTCCTGAGTTTGGTGTCCCAGGGACATTTAGAGACATTTCCCCACAGGAACTGCTGTAGAAAATCAGTCTCTGTGCTGGCCACCTGTGCTGCAGAGCTGTCTGCCTGGTTGTTGTTGTTACCCAGCCGAACACAAGGGGTTCAAAGCTTCAGGCTCTGGGTCTGTCTTTTGAATCTCCTGGAAGCTGGGATCTCTGCTTTAAAGTGAGCATCTTGCATTTTGTTTCCCTCAGGGAAAATAGTGAACATGGAAAATCCCGTGATGAAATACACGGAACTGGAATATATTGGCAGAGGGTGAGTCCAACCACAGTTACATCTACATAACCATGGGCCAGGCGTTTTTCTGGTGGAATATCTATGCAGTGTGAAGTCAGGCCAGCTGCAAACAGACATCTCTCCCCATGTTCAGACACTGGGGATAGATTGTCCCATCTCTCAGTGCTGCTCCGAATTCGTGAGTGTGCCCAGAAGGCATTGGCAGAGACACCTCCATGCTGCCAAGTTCTTGCCTGCAGCAAGGAACAGGACCTGGAAAATCTCCTTGTCTCTCAAGTGTGGGACAGTTCTGTGTTAATTTCCTGAGCATTTTTGTATATCTCCAAATCATACAGCCACACTAATAAAAGGGGAAGAAACTTGCTTGCCTGAAAGAGCAAGATACTCCCTGATAGTCAGATAACAGTTCTCAGGAACATTTCTTTCCAAAAGATTGCAGAAGGAAATACTCCATGGTCAGGATAAAACATGCACAGTTTAGAACCTGAAACCCAAGGTGAAAGAAGGAGCTCTCCTTAGGAGCTGAGGCAGTAAACAGCAACACTTCAGGGACAGGCCCAGTGCCCATGCACTTGAGAGGAAAATGCATCATCTGCCTTCGGGCAGAGCCCGCCTGCATCCGGCAGGTTTTAGGCATTTGCAGCAGACATCTCCTCTGTGGGCTGGCTTTCACTGCAAGATCTGAATGTCTTCTCCTTTCTTTGCTGCTTTTTTGTTTCTAGGACTTTTGGAGATGTTTGCAGAGCACTTGACAATGCCACAGGAGGGCAGGTAAATGTCAACATCTCCCGCAGGTCCTCTGGTGTGAGCAGCTGTGGCTGGAGCTTTGAGTAGAGCTGTGCTGAAAAGGCACAAGAAGCACAGACTGCTACCAGCCTGCAAAATACATTTGGGACAGTCTTTGTCCTTCTCAGCTGCCAGAAGGAAGGCAAGGAGGGCAGCAGTTCCTTGCAGAGAAGGATGTGCTCATTCGCTCTCCATTGCTAAAACAAAGGGGGTGCCTTTGAGCATCTCACTGCTCTTTGGGGCTACGGCTTCAGAGTCCTGAATTCTCACTTCTGCTTGCCAGCAAATGCATCTGAAAGTTACTGGTAGTTCCTTAGCCACCTGCAGTGCTGCACTGGAGAACTGCACGTAGGGAGAGATCTGCACGGTGTCCCCAAAAGCCCTAAGTCCTGCCCATAGCCCGAGATGTATCCACAGAGTATTAAGGCATGGATTACTTCTTCTGAATCCCAGACAAAGCAGCAGGGAGTGTGCTCAGAGCTTTGTGGGTGATAGTTGAGACACCACAGTTACCAAGTGGACAAGGCAAAACCTCAGTGGCCACGTGTCCTGTAAGTGGCCTCCAAGGGAGCAGAGAAATGGGCTGTTGCAATGTCAGTTCCTAATTACTGCAATGCCCAATCACAAGGCAGTTTGGCACAGCTCGGCTGTGGCATTGCAAAATCACTCGCTCCATGTGCCTTGTGGTCTTGTGCTGCCAACTTCTCAAGTTACTGATTTTCAATGTCATTTTAGGTGGCCATAAAGAAAATAAATCTCCAAGGACCGAGGAAGAAGGAACTAAAAGTCAATGAACTTATGCTCATGAAGACAAATAAGAATCCCAATCTGGTCAACTATTTAGACAGGTGAGTTGTTGTGAATGTTTGTTTACATATTGCAAGCATGCATGGTAAAATTCCACTTTGTTCACTGGCAGAAAATAGAGCTGTAATTATTGGTTAATTATTATTGCTCTGCTCATCTCCAGTGGATGGGAAGAGAGTGCATCTTGTCTGCATGAGTCTTCCCTGGTACACAGAGTTTAAAGATTATTCAAAAACCTGCATCAGTCATATCTTACTGAATCAGTAGCCTGTAAGTTCACAGCCACCACATTGTTTTGGGGCTTGATTTTTTTCAAGAGTCCTCTTACGTCCAGATAAACTAACATGGATTTCCCTTGGATTGTGTCCCCTCTTTTCCATTGCTTTGCATGCCAGGAAGACTAGGTGCTTATTTCCAGAAACATACAGTTTGACAGGTTTTTGATCTGTTCCTAACCTGCAGTTTTTACTTGCTGGCTATTGAAGACATCTCCTTTTTTCACAGCTGTGCCTTTCTTCTTGAGACAGATTGCAAACAATGCACAGCCTAGAGGGAATGTCTATTCCTTTCATTCTGTCCTTGTCACAAAGGGACTTGGAAACAAGAATCAATCAAGAAAACAACCTAGCCATGCATGTTTATCTCCATGCTCTTGTTTCCTTCTTTCAGCTACCTTGTGGATGGGCAGCTCTGGCTGGTCATGGAGTACATGGACGGAGGCACCCTGAGCGATGTCATCAGCGAGACCTACCTGTCTGAAGACGAGATGGCAGCCATCAGTCGGGAGGTCAGCAATCCCACCTGTGCTGCCCAGGGCTTGGGCAGGATTGTCTGGGAAACAGGGCTCCGACCTGGAGTGATTTCATGTGCCAAGCTTTGTTTCTGTGTTGCTGGTATGCTATGGGCAAGCAAAAGCCTCTCAAGTGAAATGCCTGCCAGTGCCCCTGCACTCACAGTACTCAGTTCTTGTACTCATATCTCCTACTGCTGTATTCTCGCTTTGTCTCTTGGATTTGTATTTGCTGTTCTCCACCTTGCCTCCCTAAACTTTCATCTCCAGCCTGTCTGCACTGCATTCCTTGTCTGTAAAAGCAAAGGTGCTGGTGGCAGCATTTGAAATGATCAGCAAAGTAAAAAGAGAGACTCATTTCTCATAGTCCTCAACTGGAAAAGGACAGTAGTGCAGCCAAAATGCTCTTTGCTTCAGGAAGATGACTGTTGTGATACTTCAAGTCTGTGCTGAGGCCAGCAACAAAACCTTTGTCATGCAGCCTCCCACCCCAAAGTGATCCACTTCACACCAAAGGGAGGGACTTTTTCTTCCTTGGCAAAACCCTCACTTGTCCTCTGCATGGAGAAAGCACATCCACAGCAGCAGCAGCCATGCTGGCTGGTTTGCAGGGGACAGTCTACAACAACAGCAGGTGCTGTTGCTCTTTCAAAAGCTGACATGCCTTTTCCTTAGAAAGGTCCTGCTCTGCAAGTGGTGGAGCAGCAAGCTCTTCCTCACAATGGCACTGTGTTCTGCCATTACTCGCCATTCCCCTGCAGAGGCAATCTTTTAGAGCTCTTTCCTTTCTTGTGTAATGAAATCACATCACTAATTTTTGCCCTCCTGTTTCTCTTTTCTCTCTCAGTGCCTGCAAGGCCTGGATTTTCTTCACTCGAACCACGTGATCCACCGAGATGTGAAGAGCAGCAACATCCTTCTCAGAACCGACGGCTCTGTCAAGCTGGGTCAGTGTATTCTTGGTCAGGTGCAGCATTCCAGGGATGTGGGCTGTGGGGCTGCTTTGAGTGACTACCAGCTCCCCAAAAATGGTGCTGGTGGCAGTGCAGGGCCCCCCACTGTGAGCTGATGACACAGTTGCAACATGCACAGAGGTATAAGGAACCACGAGAAGTCAAGAGTGGCATTGCTCTGTGTGTGTCTCTTCCAGAGGGAGGGAGCTACAATGTAAAGCTTCAGGGGAATGAAGGCCACTGCTGTGAGCAGCTTAAAACACCTGGGGTTTTTTTGGAAGTGGTCAATTCCATACTTCCTTGTCTAAAGCCCTGAGGAAACAGAGCGTGGACAGTTCTCCAGGAGACTCAACAGCACATTCTTAGACTGAGAGTGGGGAATTCTTTTGCTTGATTTCCTAACTTGAGCTGGCTTTCATGGTTTGTTTTTTTCTCCACAGTTGACTCTGGCCCCTTTGCTCAGCTCAGCCCTGAGCAGAGTCGATGGAGCTCAGTGGCCAGCATTTCTGGGTGGATGGCGCCTGAAGTGGCGACAGGTCAACCATATGGCCCCAAAGTGGACATATGGTTTTTTGGAATCGTGGGCATCGAAATGGTGGAACGAGAAGTCCCTTACCGGAATAAAACTGTCTCGGTAAGGTGCAAATACTCACTGATCCCGCTTGTCTTTCTCACCTGTCCCATGGTCAGTGTGCCATTGGACAAAATCCCATTGCCATCTGCTGGCACCACTTCCACCAAGGTCCCCTTCTGAAAATGTCCCTGCAGCACATCAGCATCTGCTGTCGATTTGGTTGCATCAGAAGGGAAGAGGAAGGTAACCATTCAGAAACCTAACCAGTTCAGAAACCTGGAATTTTGACCTCCAGCCATGCCTGAAATTTCTCGTTTGCTTTTTGAAGCCTGCTGGAGCTCTGTCTCTGAAGGACAAGAATTTTTCAGTGGAGAGATTAGACATGTGGTAAATAGCCTGAGAAATGGAGGTTAGACCTTCCCAGTTTCAATTTTATAGAAAAAGAAAAAGAAAAAGAAAAAGAAAAAGAAAAAGAAAAGAAAAAGAAAAAGAAAAAGAAAAAGAAAAAGAAAAAGAAAGAAAAAGAAAGGAAAAAGAGAAACAACCACCAAAGCTATGCCCAAGTAGTTTTGTCTAGGAGCGATGATGGGTAGGACCGTCAGGGTGGACAGAAAGGAGAGATCTTTGAAGCCAGGTCTTGGAACTTTCGGGTTATTGCAAAGGGCGTGGCTGCAGGGGCCCTGTTTGGAGCTGCCAGCCACAGCTCGGAGCAGGCCTAAAAGAGGAGCCCAAAAGAGAGACCTGAAAGAGCGACGAAGTTCTGGTTACAGCCCACTAAATCTTCTGTGCTGAATATTCTAATTGTCACTAACCAATCTAGTACAAGAGACAGATCCTATAGCATTTACCTACAGCCTATAGGAATCATTACATTACCATACTGTGTTACATTTTAAACCTTAGAAACTACTCTTTGCACCCTGAAGAGGATTGCCTTCAGCCAGCCATACCATTGTTTTCCAGTTGCTCAGTGACTAAGGCTAGTAACTATCTCAAAGCTTACTTTCATTTCAATCTCGCTTATAGTTTCCATATTCTAAAAATCTTTTGCCAGGCAATCATATTTAGAAGGCTTTCCTGTTTCATCTTCCCCAACACTTTTGCTTTCTTGTTCTTTTTTTAACCACAGCACATCAATTTTCCTCCAAACTGTAGCATCTTTTCCCAATCCTGTGGGTCTTCAAAACTTTCAGGCTTTCAAATCATCCGTACATTGTTCAGTCTTGCGTGTGGGTGGCCTGGATAAGTTTAGGATGTGTTTTTCTCCGACTGCAGTTAGAATTGTACACTAAACTCTTGGCTGTTTCTGGGTACTTTAACAAGTTGATGAGCTTGCAGCCAGGTGCCCGGGGCTGGGATCCAACGTGGGCGGTTGACGCCGGTGCTGTGTTCCTTTACCACAGGAGCAGGGCCATCCCTGGCTTGCACAGTTCTAAGGACAGTGAGGACTCCAGCTCCCCACCATGTCCAGTGGCTGAGCTCAGGTGCAGAGAGACAGGATAAAACCCTCTTTGTAACATCTGGGGGTGTGGGAAAAGGAAAGAAAGCTGCCATATTTATACTCAAGGGGAGTGTGTTTGCTGTTTTAGGCTTGGAAATTTTCCTCTGGCTTGAAGAGGATAATAACAAAGTCTTTTTGGTCACCATCTATTTCAGGGCCACCAGCACAGAGCTGTTAGTATTGTCATGGGCATTTTTATGGAGACCAGGCCACAGCCTGGTGCCATGGAGAGCCAGCCAAAACCTCCCATTTCTTACCCGACATTTTTTGCAATGGGGACACCATTAATGCATTGACCTGAGTATCCAAATGAGCAGAGGGGGACCATAGGGATGGCACTTCTTCTGATTTGTCCTTGAAAAGGTTTCCTTTTGCCACATAAAGAAGCTGAAACTTGCAGCTGAGAGACAGAGCTGCAGGTGGCTCCTGTGTGCCCAAGCAGGCATTTTCATCCCAATACATTTGTGCAGGCATCTTAAACTGTCTGTGTTGAATATGAGATTGCAAATATTTGTTTCCTTACCTGAGGAATACCTGGCAGATTTCCTTTCTTGCCTTCCACCTACCGCTGTTTTCTAGAAGAGGATAAGAAGCTCGATGAGTTTTGGTTTATGACCACTGTGCTTAAGGGACCAACAAGCACTGCAGAGATGCCTTTCATGTACTAATCCTTGGAAATAGCAGAGTTAGTTAGTATAGCAGAGTCCTTCTTCTCAAAAGATGTCAAGCTGGTGCGAATCCTCCAAGAAGGAAACATGCTTTTGCTGATGTAGTTCCCACTAACTAGGTCAGTCAATGAAATCAGCTGCCAAGGCAAGATCTGCTGAATGCTGGAAAAGCTGTGGCTGCATCAGGGTTTGGGTTTTTGGTTGGTAAAGGAAAGTCATCTCTGGGTCTCTCCAGGGCAGTTTCTGCAGAGTGGAGCTTAAACAATGGGATCTGAGAGAGCAGTTACAGATGGGAAAGAAGCAGCTGGAGCCTGGTGTTTCCTTTTCCTGCAGGCTCAACTCCTGATAGCCAGAGGAGGGAGACCAAAGCTGCGGCAGCCCAACCGATGCTCGTCTTGCCTGCGTGATTTCCTGAGCTGCTGCCTGCAGACAGACGAGGCACGGCGCTGGTCTGCCAAGGATCTCCTGCAGGTAAAATGCAAAGGGGCTGCAGGTGAAAGAGTGTCTGAGGGATGGGCTCCTCCTCCAGTGAGGTCCAAGGCATCAGATGAGCCCCCGTTCCTCCTCACCTCCACTCTTGGTGCTGTTCAAATGAAAACAGTGAAGAATCCTAGACTAGGCTGGGCTGGCAGGGCCCTGTGAAGGGCATCTGGTCCAAGTGTCCTGCAATGAGCAGGGACATCTTCAAAGAGATCAGGTTGCTCAGAGCCCTTTCCCACCTGACCTGGAATACCTGCAGGCATGGGGCACCTACAAGCTCTTGGGACAACCTGTGCCAGTGTTGCACCATGCTCTGAGTAAACAAGTTCTTCCTTAGACCTACTCTTGATCCCCATTTTGTTTAAAAATATTTGCCCACATTCTATTGTTAACTGGCCCTGATAAAAAAGATGTCCTCCACTTTCTTCAAAGCCACTCTGAAGTCTTGGAAAGTGGCAATAAAGTCTCCCTGGGGCCTTGTTCTTCACAAAGCTGAATAACTCCACCTCTCTCTGCATTTCCTGAGAGGACAGGTGCTCTGTTTTCTGGCTGTTTCTGCCACCCTGTTTTGTAATTTGCTGGGGTGTTCCATTTTATTGAATGGCAAAAGACTGAAGTAGAGCAATGCAGGGTACAGAGCCATGAAATGGTGGTGGAGGAACCCAAGGAAGCCAGTCCTGGCAGAGCAGTCTGGAGAGATTTGGCTGTGGGCAGGAGGGGCTGTGGGGGGCTCACTGTGAGCCTCTGAGGGGCCCTGGTTTCTGCCCCCCACCCCACCCTTAGAGGTTTCTGGCACGCAGACAGGGGCAGCTGAGAGGGACTTGTCCCAGCCCCATCTGCTGCCTGGCACGCTCAGGCAGAGGGGAACTGGCCCAGGCTTCCTGCCAGGCTGTGTGGCAGAAAGGGAACTGCAGCAGCCAGCGCCACTCGGCTGGCCCTGCTGGGAAGGAAGGTGCCATCCAGCACAGGAGGGGCAGGGCATGGAAAGGTAGACACTGCTCTGTCTCCCTGTGGAAATTAGCACGGTGCCTGTCTCTCAAAGACAGGGACCTATGGGGGTCATTGGAGTTTCCTGAAAGGAAGAAACCCCAGGGACAGAAAGCACCATGTCTAGAGCACTGGCAGGGCAAAAATCCCAGCTAGATGGAGAAACCAGAATAAAGGGATAAGTGGGATTCTGGGCCAGGTTTGCCTGTGATGGCAAGGTCCTGCACAGGATGACAGGGGAGCAGATGTCCCCGTCACTCCTCTTTCTGGGTCTTTCTAAGTACCAGAGGAATCCTGATTGAGTCTGTGAAGCACTGAGCTTGGAAAGTCATGGTTCACTGTTCTTTTTTTTTTCCCTGTGGAAAGCATCCATTTGTAACATCAGCCAAGCCAGCGTCCACCCTGGTACCACTCATCAACTCAGTGAAGAAGGAGAAGAAGAAGAAGACAAGAATCTAACAGTCAAGATATTATTTCCATAACCAAGTTAGAGTAGGATTGTAGAGTAGAACTCTAAAGTAGGATTATTGAGTTGTTTTGTAGTATGGGTTTATAGAGTAGGATTGGAATTAAATAAAGTTTCTGAAGCATCAACTCATTTGGAAGATTCCCCTCCTTCTGACCCCTTCAGAAAACTCAACATTTCCTTCTGAATTGCCAGGTGTTTTTTATTGGTGCTAAGACACGCTTATGGCTTCTTTGGTAATGTTTGTAAGTGGAGAAGGCTCTTCTTCATTCATCCTCTCCAGACCACACTGCCTTTGGAATACAGCCCACTGGTCCCTTTTGGCACATCTGGGGCACTTCTAGTTGAGGCAGAAATGGCAATGGCATTAGCAGGAAAAACCAAAGGGGGAGAGGGGAAGCCAAACCATCCTGTGCTGATGCAGGCCTTCAGCTGTGACTCCAGAGCACTTGGGTGCCTGCCACTTGGATTTGTATCCCTAAGTGCAATGTCTTTGGCTGGAGGAGAGCCTTGCTCAGCTGAGAAAGCAGCAAGATCAGAGGGGGTGCTCTGAAAGGTCTCCTGCGGTGCAGAGCTGTCAGCGACTGTGAGGTGAGAGCGGGCCCGGCCTTGCCCGGGCTGGAGCCGCAGCAGAGCCCCGGCAGAGCCCGGAGCAGCCTGAGCCTCGGCAGAGGCAGGCTGCCAGGAGGCCCTTGTAGCTGCAGGAGGCAGCAGCCCGGCCCTGCGTGCCTCTTCCTGGTGTCATGAATGTGGTGCCATATGTCAGGTTTAATAAACTGCAAGATTTAAACTTTAGCAGCAATTTTAATTGAGGTATAAAAAAATATAAAATAATAATAAAATCAAATATAATGAAGTAGTTACAAATAGAAATTTGGCAGTGGTTCTGATAAAGCATAAGCAAAACCAAGCGGGGGACGGGGAGGACCTCTCACCCTGCCGCACGTACAAAAGGCAAAAGAATCCAAGCACAACTTTTATACTGTATGCTAATACATATTCATCAATAGTTCCTGTAAATCTCCTCCCAGTTTTGATTCTTGAAGTCTACGTCACCATATTACACAGCGCATGTTCCCGTTGTGTCTGGGGGGTCTTCTGGACTCTTCAGGGGTCTTCTTGGATGAAGGCCAATGGTCTTCCTGGCTGTCCTCTGAATAACCTGGCAGGTTGCGCATGCACATGGAGCTTGGTGTTATATAAGTAAGCATTATGTTCCTGTTTTGGGTTCTCTATCTGGAATTATATCAACTTACTTGTCTTCAAGGCTGTTCTTGCCTCAGAAGAAGTTGCCTGGACTTTTATTTGTCTCAATGTCGATTCCACTCTTGGAGGTTTTCCCAACATTGTCCTTCCCAAGGCTGTTTGTGCTAAAATATCTCAATACTCCATCCTGGATCTTATGAACATCTCAAAAATCTTTTTTGTGATGCTAATTACATATTGCTTTCCTTTATTACTTTTTAACAAATATTTTCCAAAATATCAATATAGTTACAATTATTAGCACAAATCATCTTCATTTATCACATCTCTATCTGGCTGTGTTTGAAGGTAGAGGGTCAAAGCAAACTCCCTTGGTTCCTCCCTGAGCCCTGCCCAAGAGGAGGATGAAACCAGATGTGCCCGCACTAGAAGTTATGGTAGCTTGTTTATTCAACAGTATAAAATCTGGGCCCTCTCACAGCAAAGTTGGCAGCCTGGCCTGAGGGTGGGCGAACCACATAGGAATTCCCCGTTACTGGGAGTGCTTCTCCAATCCCTTGGTGTGACAGGGCATCCCCAGCTGACGTGTGTGTCAGGACAATGGTCAAGTATTAGGGTAACTGGTGATGTGTCTTTCTTCATCCCTACAGGCAATCTTTTGTAGCAATAATTGGGTGCATTGCTTAGCTTATCCTTCTGTACTTCTTTGCTGCTTTGCCCTACAGGAAATGACACTTCTTCCTTAAGTTGGTGTGGGTGTCTTTGGTGCTGACCCTGCCAGCAAGCCATTCCCTTCAGAACTGGACTCGGTGGATCCCTTCCAACACAGAACACTCTGTGATTCTGTGATCACTTCTACAAAGTTTGCTCAGAATGACTTTCAGCTAAAACACTTGAAATTATTTGCTGAAATTAGAGTTGGTAGATAGTTCTTGTTGGTAAACAATGGAGGGAGAGAACAGCTTCATGTGGTTTTTTGGGGTGTTGCCCCAATTTTGTGGGTTCCTCCCTCCATTTTGAGATATCGCACCTCCCTTTTGGGGGTCTCCACCCAGCGACTTTGGCTTCCACTCCTTCCACTTTGGGGCCCCCCTTTAATTGTGTGCACCCCATCCCCATGTTCCACACATGCCCAGCGTCCCCAGTGTGCACTGAATGGCCAGCAAGGGACTGGGGAATGCTGGGACCCACAGTGATGTCAGTCATCCCTCCTGGTTACACACAGGACTCCTCGGCCCTTTTTGGGCTGCCCTGGAGTGCCAAGGCCACGGTGAGGAAATGTCTTTGCTGCCATGCTGTGCAGGATCTTGCTTGGCTCATTATGGCCTCATGTCCCCTGTGAAAAGAAGTGATACAGCACCAGCACCAATCTGTTTTCTCTCTAACTGGAAACAGCTATTCTGAAACAGTCTACAACAGCATTTCAGTTTACATAACACATTATGTTTCTTACTCCATCATGTCACACGATTAATTTGGGTGAACTAAGTTTTTTCCTAACCTATTTCTGTGTTTGAAAAAAAAAGACCTTGTTATTAAGGACATACGTTTCCCTCCTAGCATCAGGTATTATTCCTTTCCTATTAATGAAGTCTTTGAAGATATCCAGTTCATGCCACAAAACATCTTGATCTTCCTTGTTGCTGTCAGGGATTAATGAATATATAAATCCAGCAAAGTTATCACACTTGTTGCACCGTGCCTTTAAAGTACATTAACTGATGGCAACAGTTCTAATTGTTAATATTTATTGTACCTTGATTACGTAAGTCATTACAAGGTAAAGAGTTCCTCTGGCATTTTATTAACTAAAACTGCTTGCAAGTTAAGCATGCATACACTCACTGGTCTCATATGGTCTCAGTCTCTGCAGATTTCCAAATTACATCGCTCACATTAGTTCTTGCTGGATGACCAGGGCACTGTAGTATGGAGCCAACACACTTCCATACTCTTCCAAGGCATTTAAAGCAGAAAATATTGCACCTATCCTTTCAGATGCTATCTGCTAAGCCTCACAGTTGGCCAGTTCTCACAATTTTTAAACTAAGCCTCACAGTTGGCCAGTTCTCACAATTTTTAAACTAATCTCCCACTTCTCGTCTAATCTAGATAACACTTTATCTTTTGTTCTCATCTTAGATGCATGCTTCACACACTAGCTTTCTTTCTGGATCAGAAATTCACCCATTCCTTATCTCCTCCCTGCTCATTGTGAACAATTTTTGGTTTGGTTGAATTGAATTTTTCCTGCTATCTTTTCCTTCTGGGCATCAGCTGTAGTTAACTTTTTTTTTGCATTTGTACCAGTCCCAAGAAAACCTGGTGCAGTGGTTTCTGACTTTCCCTGATAACAAAGCAAAGAATGTGAATTGCAGATGGCAAAACCCCCACATTTAAATGACAAACTATGCTGTGCAGCAGAAAGTACAATTCTGCCTGAAGCATCCCTGGTGTGAGGGGTATGTGGTGCCTGGAGAGTTGTGAGGAGGGCAAGGAGTGAGAGTTCTGTACTGCTGTGAGTAGCAAAATAGATTTGATATTTCTCAAAAGAAATTTTAAAAAAGTTTGTATGTTTTCTGTTTAAGACTGGGGGTTTTAACTGTCAATCCGTTGGGTATTTCTCTTCTTATGTAAGTTAAATAAATCTTTCGTTTTTCAATATAATTTATAATGCACAATATACATTTTCCATAATGCCCTGATTTCTAAATTCAAATAAGCATATACAAGACAGTCAATGCCAACGTTAATAACAATGCTGTAGCACTACTAGCTGCACTTAATCTCCAACATTTATATACCCAAAATCAGACGTCTCTGAAAGATGAGCAGGAGACACCTGATTTCCAGAGATGCTGGACTTTTCGGAGTTTTCACCAAATCAACAGGACACCTAAGTTCTTGTGATCTCTGAAAGCCAAGTCTACCTCAAATCAGATGTTGAACAATAGAAAAAGAAAAGCACTGTAAACCTCTCCAAATTTACCTAGAAGTGGTTTTGCAGTAGAAAACTGCTTAAGTCACTGCATAAAAAGATGCCAAATGACCAAAATCAACTGACCAAAAAAATGGAAGAACTTCCTTCTAGATAACATTCAGCCCTAGCATTTTCAATTAACCTCTTTCAAAACCCACTAACAAAACAGTAAGTTAATTTGCAAGCAGAAGTTTTCATTTAGTAATATTCCTTTGAGCAAGGTAGCCAGGGTGTGCAATGCAGAACTTTCTCAGCATCCAGAGCCCAACTGTCCAGAATACCATCTCTTTCAATTTCCTAAATACTACATCCAGCCCTTTTCACACACTTGCTAAAAAGTTCCCTGTTGCTCCATGAGGTTCTCGGTTAATAGACATGTCAGTGTTATCCGAGTGACACTGTCACCCAGCACAGATGGGTTCTCTTGGGGATATTGGCAGAGTGAGGATAGCACTAAACCATAGGTACAATTCAAACTTTGTTTTCTTAACAGGATGTTATGATTGATACAGAAGAGAATTTATTATTAGAATGGCACAGGATTTCTACAAGCAGAGTCAACATAGTACAATCTGTAACTAGGACGGTAGGGAATTTATAATACAATTTAACTTATAATTTCTCATCACCTGAATCTCTGCAGCTCAGGTCAGATCCCAGTCCATGGTTTGCTGTATCAGTTTTACAATGACAATCTCGAGGGGCTGGGGAGCCAGAAGTTGCAGGGGCTGCCTGGGAAGTCAGAGCAGGGCCTGGCAGCCAGGACCACCCAGCCATGGCAGCCAGATCAGCCCAGGATATCAGACACTTCCCTGGGACAACAAAGGGCAGGCTGGGACATGGGACCAGGGTGGAGCTGGCTTGGCCACCAGGCACTCACATAACGTGACTTTGCACACCTATACCAAGCTACTGAGATGCAGGTATGCTCAGATCTGAATCTGTGCCTAGCCTATATAAAGCATGCCCAGGTAATATAAGGGCTAAATAGAAGTAATTTCCTATGTAAACCTACTTTTTCTTTTTTTTTTTTTTTTTTTTTTTTTTTTTTAGGGAAATGAAATCAAAAATATAATTTATTTTCTATAATGCAACTTACAAAACACATATTTTTTGATGTTGCTGTTAGATGGGAGAGTTAGGTATTCTAATTGCTGCCACTGCTTAGGTATTCAGACTGAAGATTTTTATGTACACTATGATCAAAAGCAATGCCTGATGGTGTCAAAGGAGAGATTATACCGTGTTTCAGTTGGCTTCAGATAAAGACCATCTTTGTTTACTGACCTTCACTGTAAAAAGATTTTAAGTAACAGACATATAATGTGAGTTCAAATTAATGTTATATAAAACATCACTGTGTACAGCAAACTGCATCTGCTGCCAACAGAGTAATGGTTTAGCTAGGAAATTGCTAGGTTAAATTCTCATCAAAATCTTGTGTCTGAAGTCAGTGTATTACCCTCTTCACATTAGTTTGTTGAGATCCACTTCTCATCACAGATCTATGATTTAAAGCTCCATCTAGAAATATAAGTCTTGTGCAGCCTTTGCTGTGGAATTCTTAGCAAGTAGAGCTGTTTGAAAACTCTTACAACAGTATATTCAAAAGAATTTTTTTTTCAATCTAGGATTAAAAATACTTTAGAGAGATTATTAATTTTTAGATAGAATATTAATGCCTCTTTTGAGAAGCTTCCTAAAAATTTTTCACCTTTATAAATGCTCAACCACCTTGTAAAACTGTTCTGAAAAGTGTACTTTTTTGTGATGATGATGATTAATAGAAATGAGAACAGATTTGCCCCTTTTTCCAAAAATATCCTAAACTGCTCTCCTACACAGACAGGTTCCTATTCCTGGATCTTACATAAGGATCCACATTTTGGAATCAGAAAGTTAGAAGTTCATTTCCTCATTTCTTATATATACATGTAAGCAAAGATATTGAATAGTCCCACTATTTTTTTTGCCAAAGTATGTTATTTGAAGCTGTATTTCTGTTAACAAAATACCACTTTGGTCAAAAAAAGTGGGGGCACATGTCAAGATAAATGGTCTTTTTGTAGACTGTGACTAGGAGGTAACCTCAAAACCTTTTGCTGCAAGCTACTGATGACTGCAATAGGTACATGTGTTCTGTGCTCCAGAAAATTTCTGCAACATAGGTTTTGTTTTCATCAAAATATTTCAGTGAAACAGTATTCTAGTAGGAAATTACATTCTGGATAAATTAATCTCCCTAGGGAGCACATCAGTTCCCGTTTCAGCAAAGACACAAGCACATGAATGACGGGGATGAAATCCTTCTGCCTTCAGTCTACTCCTAAGCTCACAAGACATGGGATCCCTGCAGTTTTCATGCTGCCTTGATAACATCTTGTAGACACAGAAAGATCTGCTAGCACAGGATCATTCAACTCTCCCTCCTGTCCTCTGTCATTTGCTCACCCTGGAAACTAGAGTTTCTCAATTTAGGAGTGAGGAGTAGTGGAGAAAGCTGTGGGAAGACCTGGGGCATATCTGACCCTGTTGGGAATCACGCTCTTCCCAGCCTTCCTTCTGGAGTCGTTGCTGAACTCTCTGGATGCCTTGAGGGCACTGAAGGGTTGCGGCTCAGTTCAGTTCAGCAGTGATGTGGGAAATGGATTTGTAGAGACAAAGACCAAGTTCTGCACTGTGGCAAGTGAGCACCTGAGAGAGGTTGTTTTACAAGGACAGAACTGATCAAAAGGCTTTTTCCTTGATGTCTCAAAAATCAATAAGAACTGAAGTAAGGGAAGTGGAAAAGACAGAGAAGTAAGGAATGATGTGTCAGTAGATGATAGGAGAGGTTCCAGAAATGGGGCAGAGGCAATCACCCGCATCAGCAGCCAAAGGTCTGGGGAACTATCAATGGATCAGTGTATCCAGGAGTGTGCCGTAGAGCAAGAAATGCCCATTTTCACTGCAGTTAATTTATTAAACAAATATCTCTCAATAGAATTTGACATCAGTCTTACTTCCCTAAATGTGTATAAATACATAACTTACTTCATGGGAACATTAATGATCACAGCAGCCAACAGCTGTCTGCTTGCAAATTTACTATAATGCTTAAACCCCTACATACTGGAATTCCTTTTTTTTTTTTTCCTCTTTTTAATAATCAAGGAACTGAAAAGAGAAATAAATCTTGTGCTCTTTCATTAACTTGGTCTTGAAGAATTGGCTCACCAGTGATCCTTGCATCATATTTCAACAGCTAAGAAGTCTTACAGCACTTGACATCTTTAAAAAATCCCAAACAAACAAAAACCAGAAAGACTAATTATTTTGCAGCCAAACCTGGCACAATCTAACACAGTACAGAATGGATAATACTGTTTCACTAACTTCCTTTGCAGTTCTTTTTCTCATAGAACTGGCATCTTTTGTGGAACATAAGAGTGTTTACAAGAGAGAAAATGTTCTGCAAACTGAAAAGAAGTCAGCAAAAGTGCCTCTAGGGAGGGTAAAATAAGAATACCTAATTGTATTTCAACATGCAGATGTATTTTTGCATAAAACTGTGCTGCTTCTTAATTCTTCTTATAAAAAATACATGGGTACTTGGACATATGTTAATACGAGGAAATAATTCTTATTCCAGGGGTTATTTGTTTCGAGTCAACATTAGCCAGAAGGTATTTCTGAGGCCAATCATGAAAACGGAATTTTTAAATCCTTACAGATTGTTATTTTTAATATGAAAAACCACAGCTAGTGATTTTTATTAAGAGAATACGTATAAAGAATAAAACCTCCATGTCTAAGAGCCTGGGTAAGCACAATTCTTTGCTTATTCATATGCTGAGTGCAGACTGCAACTCAGTATTTAGCAGGGCTGCAGCAGGCAGTGCGTGCCTGACCACACTCTCCTCTTTTTTCACCCTTCTAATAGCATTGGACAGTCAAAAAAGCAGTGAAAGAAGAAAGGCATGTATTAAGGAATTTGTTATGCAGGATGCACTCAGGCTTGACGCCAGTCTCAGCCATATAGATGAGACTTAACCCAACAGTTAGTTATCTCTGTGCCCTGCTGTATTTACAGGATTGCAAACTGAGAGCAGAATTGAACCTGAGGAATCATTTTTCAGAGTCATGGGGCTTTTTGTCTATAGGAAGGCAAGATGATGCTGTTAAGAGGCAAAAACTGTTAAGAGATCTGGGTTCATAATTAAAGATTTCTGATGCGACTCTTTCAAATTAGTTATGAACTCTCATTTTTTACTGTTGATACCAAGGATGATAAGAGGAATGCTCATCTTATTCAGCTGAAGGGTTTAATTTTCCATAATAACTGTGACGTGCTTTGCGGTGGCAGTACTGAATGTCACAGGAACAGCTATGAGGACCTAGCATTATGTACTTTGATTAAAGATACATAGTCAGATAGCTGAACTGAAAACTGAAAAAAAATTTAAAAATAACCTTAGAACAGATCAATTGTTGCACTCCAGTGTGATCTCTCAGTGCAGAATTATGCTGAAGTTAGTCTTGTAAAAGCTTTGGTAGAGGTCGCTTAAGAGCTGTTTTTCAGTCAGCTGCATCAGACAGTGAGTGTTTATCTTCTATTTATTTAATTGCTCACTTCAGTTCACAACTGAGGATGTTTGTTCAAACGGAGGAGTAGTTTGTTCTTCTTCCAAGTACTCTCCTTCTGACCGATGATGTTTCCAAAGCAGCAGCCTTCAATCCCGAGCCCTGTGTCAAGCCCAAGAGGATTGGGTTTAGTTTCTACCTCGTGTCCTCAGCGTGGAGTCAAAGGACAGCAGGAAAAGACGATCCAAAACCAAGGGCAAGTAACACTTTACAGAGTGAGGAGGCCGAGGGCCGAGATGACCCTCGCCACACCTACCTTTAATACCATGCAATTAAAGCACGTAATTTATGACCGGACAGGGCACCAGTGCCACGTTTTGGCCACAGCCATACACATACCTCGGTACTAGGCAGGCTTGGCCCCTACCGCCGGGAAAAGAGCCAATTTCCTTCCCTTCGGGCCGACGGGGCTGTGGGTGACTCCACGCAGGCCCCGCCCGCCGCCGGCGTCGCCCCTCGGGCCGAGCAGCTGCGGCCCCCGATCCGTGTGGGGCCGTGTGGGGCCGTGTCGGGGCCGTGTGGGGCCGTGTGGGGCTGTGTCGGGGCCGTGTCGGGGCCATGTCGCGACACAGGCGGGTTCCGCGGCGGCAGCCCGGCGGGGCTGCGGGGGACTGGGCTGCCGGCGCCGCGGGGCGCGCCCGGGCCGAGGCCCTCAGGGAGGTCGGCGTGGACGAGGTGGTGGAAATGGCGGTGCAGCTCGCCCTGGAGCGGTTCCGGAGCGGGGACGAGGCGGGTGCGCGGCACAGCCCGGCCCGGGGGCAGCCTGCGGCTGTTGGGAGGGCGCTGGCAGCGGGTCAGGGAGGGGATCCTGCCCCTCTGCCCGGCCCTAGTGAGGCACGGCTGGGGTGCTGTGTCCAGCTCTGGGCTCCCCAGCACAGAGACAGGGAGCCACTGCAGGGGTCCGGCAGAGACCACTGAGATGAGATGAGAGGTCTGGAGCATCTCTTATCAGGAGAGGCGTGGGAGTTGGTCCTGTTAAGCCTAGAGGAGACTGAGAGGGGATCTCACTAATGCATATGAAGATCTTCAAGATGAGTCCCAGGAAGGCGGTGCAGACTTTTTGGTGGCAGGACAAGGAGCCATGGCCATAACTTAAAACACAAGAAGTTCCACCTGAACATGAGGGAGAACTTCTTTCCTTTGAGAGTGGCAGAGCACTGAAACTGCTGCCCAGGGAAAGCGCTGAGTTTCCCCCTCTGGAGACATCCCAAACCCTAGCTGTGTTCCTCTGTCAGCTGCTCCAGGTGACCCTGCAGGGGGTTGCACTGGCTGGTCTCCCTTCCAATCCTAGCAATTCTGTGGTTCTGTAACACTGAGTTGTCAAGATTAGTGCCTGTTGCATTGTTACTGTTTTCTCATTATTATTTATCATTCTTCTAGAGATGGAATTTCCTTCTAGTTTCACTAGTACTGAAAGAGCATTTGTTCACCGTCTCTGTCAGTCTCTCGGACTGGTATCTAAAAGCAAAGGGTGAGTCAGGGTACAATTTTCAGTTTTTTGGTGCAGACCAATAGAATTTCAAGACTAATGATAACCTGAGTGATGTTTTCAACATACTCAGCTGTGTTGCAAGGAATAGTATTAGAGAAAAAAGTGTAAAAGAGAAATGAGCATCTGTGTTCATTGCTGTATGCATGCTTGGAAAAGTTTGTGACATGCCTTTTGGGACAGCTTGCTTTTATACTTTGTGGATTTAATGGCTCCATTAAAAAAGCTTCTCACTGTGATTTCTGGTTTTTTTTTTCCGAAAGATTTTGCATAGCATCTCCTACCTTGACAGATCAAAGTCAACCTAGAGTAGGTTCCTTTTTCCTAAAATATGTTTTCTTCTCCCGCCGACAGAAAAGGAGCCAATCGCTACCTGACTGTAAGGAAGAAGGATGTATCAGAGGCACACGCAGGCATGACTTGTGGCTTGGCTCTCCGTACGAAACACGCTGTTCGGAGTCTGATTCAGCGCTTTCCCGTCACAAATAAGGAACGCACGGAGCTCCTGCCAAGGACAGAGCGAGGAAATGCCTGTGCTGTTGAATCTGGTACGTTGGGCGTGTGTTCTGCTTTGGACTTGTCCATGGCCACCACTTGGAAAAACCACCTGCAGCCCAAAGACAAAAGAAACCTCTTTCTGTTCTGTCCCCTCTCATGTCCTAACAGACACCTTCTTGCAAACGCATTAATTTTCCTTACTTTTAAGGTCTTTTAGAACTGGTGCTGTGAGGAACTTGGGAAGTCATATCATGCACATGGTGATGTCCACCTTGTGTTGTTAATTTAGAATCTTTGAGCCAGTTCCAGCCAAATCTTTTTGGAAGCACAGTTTGAAATGTGGCTCCATAAAAGTTCTGTGAGGTGGGATTGAAGAGTCAGTGTTCCCCTGCTGCTGTAAGAACACCCATATGAGAAAATGAAGTTGTCTGTTCTGCTTGTAGAAATTAATGTCCTTGATAAATGAAGAATTTTAATTTTTATTTCTTCATCTCTACAAAATAGATTTGGTCCTTAAAAGACTACTGTCCAGACTTCTTGATTTCTTGAATATGGAAGAGTTCACTGAAAGACAAATTTCTGATAAAATGTTGTTTTTTTTTTTTTTTAAAAAGCAAGGTTTTAATCTAGATTATTGCTTTAGCAGCTACAAGTGGAAGAGTTACAGTGTGTTTCTGTGTGCAGAGATGGGTGCAGTGAACAGAAAACACTTGTACCAATATGCCTTGTTTAATGGCATGGTTCTGATAGGTGGTGTCTGTTCTTGAAGTGTTTCCTTTGCTGTTATTTCCAATTGTTTCAGTTGTTTAATAGGATTGTTTAATGAACAGAGGGAAGCTATAATGCAAGGACTGAAATGCAATGTCTTAGGAATGTAAGGGATAAGTTAATGAGCAGTCTAATATTTGCCTTTCTCCGCATCTCAAGAATGTATTTTTAGCTCTCCCGATCTCTTAGTCTGTGTTTGTCTTGGTACAACAGAGGTTGAAATTTAGTATATGAATCTGTTACTGACATTAAATATGTATAATTGAGTTTACAGCAAGCTTTTCATTCTTCTGGAAAATAATTCTCAAGGAATTAGAGAGTAGCACTTGCAATGATGGATGTGAAGTAGCTGCCTCAGAAGATGTGCCCGTTTGTTGGCTACTTATGCACTGCTTTGTAACACATCACACTGCTGTGTGGGGGCCAGGACTCTTGATACAGCATGCTTGCATTAGTAGGATTTCAGGCAAAGGCGTGGAATAGCTTCAAGGTTTACCCCTGGAAGTGTGTATTTCTAGGGAGAACTGCAGGTGTGAAATGTGGGCGCAGATACAAGGGCCACCAAAATACACCGGGCTGTGTTCTCTGGTTTAGTTTCTGTTTCTCCTTTTGCTCTTTGTGGGCTTTTTTGACTTGGAGCAATGCTCTGGAAGAGTCTGGTTTTGTTCAAAATACCTATGAAAGTAATAACTGTTTTGAAAGATATTTATTTCAAGCACTGCAGGAGGACATGTTGCTATAAATATGACTTCTAAATGTGTGATGGGTTTGTCACTTTACCCACAGGGATGCATCAAAAGTCAGCAATGTTAATTTTTCAGTACAGTTTTTGAGCAGTGTTTTTCTGTGACCTTCCTCTGTATCTGCATAAATAAACTTTTACCTTGTCTTCACAGAAAACAAAGAAGTAAACAAGATAACTTTTCGACTTAATGATGGTATCCCCCAGGTCCCAGTGAAAAGAGGGGAATCAGAGTTTGATTCCTTCAGGCAGTCACTACCAGTTCTTGAAAAACAGGAAGAAATTGTCCAAATAATAAAGGACAATCAAATTGTTTTGATCCTAGGAGAGACTGGATCAGGAAAAACTACGCAAGTATGTTTCTTCAATTAAATAAAAACTAGAACAGTATTTATGACAATTGTGTAATATTTGTGATACGGGATATTTTGATGCTATTTTAAGGCTTTTCTTTTCCTGTATGATTGAAAATCTTGTTCCAATTCACTTTCTTGCTTTTGAAACACTAAGCCAGTAGATAGGTACTAAAAGCATAAATGATTCCTCACAATTTTCTGGTAGATACAATTTTTTCATTAAAATAATACAAAATATTGAAGGGAAAGTAGCTGTGATGTTTGTATAGCCCTTTTTCTTCTAAGGTAGTTCTGTTCTTAGTACCCAGAGTGTTTTTTGTGTTAAAATGAGCGATTATCTACAGGAGTTTTTTTTTAGATTTCTCTGAAGCAGGAGGGAGACACTGCAAGTTTTTTCTTTAAAAAAAACCTAAAGAGGTTATACTTAGAAATTTATTTTCCACTGCTTCGGGTATGCTTGCCATGATAATCCTAATGAAAAGTCTTTTGCAATGTGTAACACTGAGATGCAGTTAAATTGTTTCCCTGTGCTAACAAAGCTGTGACTGTCTCAAAAAGTAAATTTGAACCACTTCTTTACAGATTCCTCAATTTATCCTTGATGACTGCTACAAGAATGGAACTCCCTGTCGTGTGTTCTGTACTCAGGCCAGACGTTTAGCAGCTGTTGCTGTGGCTGAAAGAGTGGCAGCAGAAAGAAGAGAGAAGATTGGCCAGACAATTGGTTACCAGATCCGGTTAGAAAGCAGGTACTAATGGTATTTCTGAGTGCCAGTTGATCTTGTGTTGGTCTTGTGCATCTTGTGTACAGGTAAACTGCAGTGTGTTTGGGTTGCAGCCTCCCAGGTGGGATATGTTACTGCAGGTAAGGAATACGTAAGAGGGAAAAGGATGGCTTTCTTGCTGTGCTTTGCAGTTTCATGTAGTAGGTTGTCTTATAGAACTGAATCTCAGGTATTTTCTGTTGACTTCTTCTGCGGAGTGTATGCATGGAAATCCTTGTCTGATTTTCAGATCAAGTCTACATTTTCTTTTTTATTTTTTTTTCTTCCCCCCTCTCTACTTGTAACAAGTTCTGCAAGCTTTGAAGGTAGGTGTGAAGACCAGCATGCTGTAAGAAATGTTATGTAGTGTGAGTTGATAGGAGTCATAAAAGGGAAAACAACAAAATTGGAAAGCGTCTGATGAAGATGAGCATTATTGATCAGTCTAGTTTGGGCTAAATTTACTCTTCTTCAGCTTCTGTGTTTAAAACATGAAGTGAAGTAAAAGTAGAGATTTCAGTATCACTTGATGAATTTGTCTGTAAAGCAGAGCATGAATGGATTGTGTGGGGTTTTTACATCTTTGCACCGTGTAGCCAAATGACATTTCAGGGAAGGGCCAGCAGTTGGGATATGAGTGACCAGAAGATGGCAAAAGGTTGTGTTGCTTGAGTGAACAAAGATAACACACAGCTGATGAAAATGAATGCGCTTGAACAACAAAGCCGCAGTAAGAATTCAAATGTGTGTACGAAAGCTCACAAGGATATAAAGAGATGAGAAGAGCTGGTGAAGATGTATCACAAATCAGCTGGATGATTAATATCTGGAAGTACTATGCTGGCAGAAGAAGAGCAAAGTCAGGTGAAAATGGAAGAATTGCTGGAAGCAGTGCAGGAAATCCAGCTTGAGAGGAATCAATACAATTGCTGCAGAGAAACACTGAAAGGGAGAAATAACAATATTTTGAGCTGTGGACAAAAAAAAATCTGGAATGGAGATGTTTAGATGTGTTTATAGTAAGACAGAAGTATAATTTTTAAGGTTTTCTGAACTGTCTTCCAGAGAAGAGCTGTAGAGTACAGTACAAAGGAACTTTTCAGCTCCTTGAGAATGGCAGTACCAGAGGGAATAGTGACAATTGCTGTTTTTATTGGGACAGCTTCTCTCAGTATAGAATTGTAACATTTCAGTAGTTTGACCTTCTGAAGGAGCAGAGGATGAAGCAGATGACTTTGTGATTTAGTCAGCTGTACTGTATTGTGTCCTCAAGGCAAGGCTTTGGGAGCTGTGGGGAGGCTTCTGTGAGGAGGTGCCAGAAGCCTCTCCCGTGTGTGACAGAGCCGGTGCCAGCCAAGACAGACCTGCCTGTGGCCGAGGCTGAGCCCATCTGTGATGGTGGCAGTGCCTCTGGGACAGTGGGGAGCAGGGGAGGAAAACCTGCACAACAGAGGCAGCAGTTCAAGAAGAGCAGTGAGAGCAAGCAGCATTTCTTCACGCTTCTCTTTTACTTCCTTATTTATTAAAATTTGAATCTTATTTTTTCAATTAATCTGTTGTCTGAAGTTTTGGGGCGCAAGCACTACAAATTGTTAGGAAATGTGTGGGAAAAGGCACCAGTTAAAAACAAGTGGTGTGCAGGAGTCTTTTGGGGAGAGAACTGTAATTCCTCTTGTGGTCAGCAGCTGCTTTAATTTTTGATCCCTGGAAAGCCAGCTGCCTTTAAATGGTGCAAAGCCCCTGAGCTGTCTGTGTGATGTGTTCCATAGGGTTTCTCCAAAGACACTGGTAACATTCTGCACTAATGACATGCTCCTTGGCACGCTGATGGCAGGAGACAGCACCCTCTCCACCGTGACCCATGTTATTGTGGTGAGCATCCTGTGGTCTTTCATGTGGGGTGGGGCAATACGTATTGCCTTGGAAAATGAGGTCCTCATTTGTTTTATTTAGATTTGCTGAGCACTTTAGGTGTTTTTGTTTGGTAGAAGATGAATCAGCTTTAGAGACTTTCTGAGTCCTTAGAGTAGCATGCATGTTTTGTGGAGTTTGGTGTTTTTCTGTGTGTTTGTGTTTTTTCCTGTAAAAATAGTTTATTTTCATGGCAATGATTAATTGTGGAATCAGGAGGAGTGGAGAAAGACAGAAGTGTAAATTTTTCTGAACTTCCCCTGTCAGCAGCAAATCCTTAGGGAGGCTTACATGGATGTGGTTCAATGTGATTGTCTCAGAATTTCTGTTATCATTTGTTTTAGCAATAGCAGGTTTTCAGTCCATTTGTTTGCCCAGAGTTTTCTAGATAATGTGGAGTCTAATGGCTAACAAATGATTCAGATGTGTTCCTTTATGAGTATGCTAATATTCCTATTGTGGAATTTAATAAGGAAGGGGAACTAGAATGCTTATGGCAAGACTGAAGTCCTGAAGGTTAAAAGATAAGTTTAGGTGCCTGCCTGTTTATCAAAGTTAAAAAGGCATGAGAATGATCTATGCATTCTTGATGTCAGCCTACAAACCTTGTATTTTGAGTCCTTGTTTCCTTCATTCATAATAGAAATCAAAACAGAAGAATGACAAAGATGATGAATCAGTTAGGTGCCTTAATTTATAGGCTTTGTGTGGCTTTGACTTGTCTAAGCAATCTGTCTGTTTTTCTGATTATGTGGTGTCATCCATTTCTTTAAATGCTCATCAGTGGTGAAGTGAGAATTTATGAAAATAAGATTTGTAGGATTTGTGGTTTGGGGCGTTTCCTTGAAATTTGGCTTCAAATACAAAATCAGAGAGGTCTCAGATATTCACTTTAGCCTCTAAAGTTAAGGTGCGTACAGCTTCAGCATTGCAATGCCCTCAGCGCTGATAAAAACTTCTTGAAGTGTTTTTTTATTTGCTTATGGATAGTTTTTTAAAAAAACCCTATTACTTAAACTAGACTTACACATTTTAAGGCCTCTGTAATGTGCCACCAAATCATGTATTTTATTTTTTTAGAAAAGTTTGTTTTTGTCAGAAGTTATGATCCTGAATCTATGATGGCTTTTTATCTCTTTTTTTTTCCTTTTGTTACAGGATGAAGTACATGAGAGGGATAGATTCAGCGACTTCTTGCTAATAAAACTGAGAGATGTGCTGCAAAACCAGCATCATTTAAAACTAATTCTTTCTGGTGCTGCTGTAGATACAAATCTCTTTATTAGGTATTTTGGAAGCTGCCCAGTAATACATAGTAAGTCTTGATCTTAACTCTTAAATCTGAGTATAGCTGCCCTGAGACTCAGAGATCTTACTAAACTGTAGCAAACTATTCTGAGTAAAGGCAGGTGCTGAATACACTGAGAGTTCCAGGAATCCTTGTTCTTTGTGTATTCAGGTTTCTTGTTTCTTGACTATTTGCACCTCGTTCAGAGTGAAGTGTTTTAGTCACTGGGAGTTCTGTACATGCAGGTACATCCTGCCCCCCTCCACTGTTAACTGAAGAAGTGGGAAGAGGTTATTGAAGTGCTGTCTTCATGCTGATACAGGACTTAGGAGCTACATGAGTGTGATACATATTAATACATTCCAGTAGAATCTCACTCTTCAGGCTTGGTGAAGGTTGTTACTGGTTGCTGGATGAAACACAGCTAACTGTAGCTGTTCAGTTCAGAAATACAGGCTCAGGCAGATCGGGTTTCACATGAAAAAAGAATGACATGATTCTTTGATTTAAAGAAAATTAGCAGCCCTTCATCTAGGTGAATATTCAGAAAAGGCATCCAGTTTCTCTTAGTTTGTGTTCAGACTCAGTTACCTGCAGTTAGATTACATTCAAATGCAAAGAAAAGTTACCATTATTGCTGTTTTAATTTCATGTGACTGATCTTTAGTAGAGGCAAAATATAAATGTGTGGGAGATGGGGGGGTTTTGTGGGTTTGTGTTTTTTTCCCCACGCTCCTGGCTTGAAGGTTTTCTGCATGGGCGATCTGCTCTGGCACCTTGCAATCCTCTTACTTTTTCAACAATAATGTCCAAGTTTAATGTGTTTTGAAAAGTAGCTTTTAAGAGAAATGCTTTATTTGACAATCAGGTAGATGCTCTGCATGTCAGCCTTTTTAAAAAAAATCTCAACAGTTTTAGGAAGTGGGATTGCTTACTGGTTTATTTTAACAAATGTTTGTGAGAGGAAGCCTATTTTTCCTAATTTTTTTTTTACAGATGGAAGTGTTTAGTTCCCAGTTTTGAATTTCTGCCTAGTAAAATAAGGCTTGCAACTTGTTGGAGACAGGAATCTGGAAATTACACATGCTTTCATATTCTCTGAATTTTTTTTGCAAGCGAGAGCCTCAGTTGTGATTGTTGTGTGGCTTTCCAGTTTACTCTTTTTGCAGCTTCCTGTTCTTTCAGATCGGTCAATTTGTGTTGGAAATTCTGATGGCAATCTCTCCAGTTTACCACAGTGCTTGTGCTGGTTATGTAACAGGCCAATAACAATTGAAAAGATGGTTTTTCCCTTTTTTTTTTTTTTTTCTTTTTGAGAATTTAAGAACTAAAAGAAGCATCTTTGTGTGTTAATGTAATGTAAAAGGTTTGATTCTCCTTCAGCATTATGGCTGACAAAATCCTGACCACAGAAACCAACATTTTGTAGCTATGGATTGCTGTAGTACACAGAGCTTGTGCTCAGTGTTGGAAGGCTTCCTCTGTGGCAGCTTCTAAAAGTATGTGAATTGTGGATTGCTCTTTCTGAAGGAAAATCCGGAGTGATCCTGAGTCAGCTTAAGGGACAAGAAATCAAAATGCAGAGATTTGAATTCTTCATGCAAAAAGCATCCTTTAATGTCCACAGATAAGGTCTAGAAAACAATCATGTTGAAAAAGAATTCAGGATAAATTATGAGAAGGTAAAGGCCACTGGGATGTCTCATCTGTCAAGAAGTATTCAGTAAAGAAAGCTCAGCTTTGCTGAATTAGTTGAGGACATGGAGATAAGGCTCTCTTCTCACATACTTCTGATGAAAAGAAAGTAGTTCAGTACAAAGATGTACTGTCTCCGTGTGGAACCTTGCAAAAAGCTGTATTAATTGCTTATTAATTCATGAAATTTTAAATCCAGGTGGCAGACTTACATGGCGAGTTCTTGTTTGTAATCCTAAACAAAAATGGCTGTTCTCTTTTTCTCATTAAAAAAATTCATAACTGTCAGTCTTATGAACATCTCTTGCTGTAACACTTGATAAAATTGAAGAGGTTGAGGAGAAACAAGGGGGCATTTTACTTTGGAAATGTTTTGTTTTGTATAATTCTGAGAAAAATAAACTGCAGTGAAGATAGTTTTTGAAAAAATGAATGCTGTAAGTGAAGCTAGTGAATATATAATCTTTTATGGATTTTTTTCTATTTTAGTCCAAGGGAGGCCTTTTGAAGTTAAAGAGTTGTTTCTGGAGGACATTTTACGAAGCACTGGGTATACAAACAAAGAGATGGTGAAGTACAAAGAAGAGAAGCAGCAAGGTCGGTGGACTTGTTAATTGTAAGGGTTGGCCATGAGAATCATTGGTTGATTGAACAAACAATTAACAGGATTCTTTTCTGTTAAAATTCCAAAGTCAGGAGATTAAATGAGATGTGATTAGATGACAGCAAGTATTTTTAAGCTCTCAGTATTTACATTACTGAAATAGTTTATGCAATTAATGAAAAAAATCACTTTGATTTGGTGGTTGCATTCTTTTTTCTTTCAGTTGATAAATGTCATCTGTTTTCTAATTATTACTCTGTAGAGTTATAGAGACCTGGGGGCTGTGCCCACATGAATACTAAAGAAGCATAGGATGCTCTGTACCTTTGGGTGCAAATTAAAGTGCAGCAATTAAAGCAGGCAGGATTTTGTACAATCTTGCACTAAATGGACAAGTTGTTCCCTTCAGTAACATTTTTCACTGCTTTCTTCAGGCATGGATGTATTTTTTGTGTTAACACTCTTGAGCTAAACATCATTGGTTTTCAGTTGATTAAGTAGATACTGCTTCAGAAGTTTTCCTGGCACCTGAAAGTAATGATCCCAGTGATTATTTAAAGAAATTAAAAAAAAAAAAAAAAGCAAACCCCAAAGCTATAACATACAGTCCTAACTGGATATTTATCACAGTGCTCATCTCTGATCACTGGGGAGAGAAAAGTTCAGTTAAGAGACTGGTGTTTTCTAATGTTTCTTCCACTTGTGTAGAAAAATAAGTTGTTACGTGCAGGGACTGTCTCGCTTGTCTTCAGCATTCCATTTCTGGAAAAAGATCTGGGCTGAGATTGTGTGGAAGGTGATTACTTAAGGAAGACCCTTTGAATGCAGTAGTTTGGAATAATGGAGGCTTGGGGGGTGAAACACCAAAGTGGTGGGTTTTACCTCGTTCTTATAGCCCTTGTTTGCAGTGTGCACTTTGGGTACCCTTAAACATGTCATTTATGTTGGACTGGTAGTAGCATTCTAGATTAAATAAGAGAGGTTGAATAGGTAAAACTTGGACCTGCTGGAACTGTCTTTTTTAGTAGAAAACAATGGATAATAAAGATGACTCAAACTTTCTTGGGGAATATTTTGCATTCTAGAAGAGAAACAGAAGTACACTCTTGCTGAGTGGTGTTCAGCTCAAGGCAACAGTAACAAAAGGACATCTCGGAGACAAAAATCGGTTCCAAGGGCAAATGAGGAGTACAAATGGTTGGATGATGGTGGTGACACAGTATTTAATCAACTGGTAAGTTTTTTCTTTAGTTGGAAGAGACATTTATATTTGTGTTGTATTACTAGCCATTTAAAATCTGTTTTCTAAAGGTAGTTCTGTAGAGTCTTTGGGGATATTAACCTATTTTAAAGATTACTTGATTGGGGTGAACTGCTGTAGCTGAAGTGTGCTCTTCAATTAGGGTGGTTGTACACAGCTTTTCCTCAGATCAAATGGCTGGACTGCCATTGTGTTAGTACTTGCATCTGACAAAATCAATGCATTGATACCTGAGTGCTGGATTTCTGGTTGCTGCTGGGAAAAATTACCATTCAAATTCTTTGTGGGTAATGTATGAGAATGAAGACAACTCTTGGAAGAGACTAATCTTTCAGTATTGTTTTTTATCTTCAGACTGAAAAAGATGTGAATTGCCTTGAACCGTGGATAGTAAAAGAAATGGATTCCTGTCTTTCTGACATCTGGTTGCATAAAGATACTGATTCGTTTGCTCAGGTGTTAAATCTTATTTTAACTGAAAATGTCAGTGGTAAGTTTCATGTGCTATTACATAAGAAAAAAGCAACCTCAACTTTACTTGGATTTTTATGGCTACTTTTCTCTCCACTTTCAAATGTTGTTACCTTGACATTCTGATGCCTACTGAAAAAATGGATAGGGCTAGCAGAATTAATGAGTTGTTTAATTAGTTGATGATGTTGTTTTCAAGTATTGACAGAAGTGTGTTTCTAAAAGAGTGTGGAATTCACATGAAGTGACTGCAGAGATAAAGTGAGGAAACAAATTCTCTTTGGGCTGGAATTTGAAAGCAATATTTGTACTATATTTAGATGAAGAAATAAGATTTCTATGGGGTTTGCTGGATTTTTTTGTTTTACTTCTCAGTTGATTATAGGCACAGTGAAACTGGTGCGACTGCTCTGATGATTTCTTCAGGGAGAGGCTTTTTGAGTCAAGTAGAAGAGTTGATCAGCATGGGAGCAAGTATCCACTGCAAATCATCTAATGGCTGGTAAAAACAGAGAAACCAAAAGATAGATTTATTTGTCAATACAGGAGAAAGAAAGAAAATTCTTTACATCTAAATTAATTTGCTAACTTATCACACTGCTGTAAGAACTATAGATTTTGACAGCCTAAACAATTTCTAACTCCTGTTAATCACATTGTTTTCTGTAAATTCTAAATTGAATTCTTAATTACATGGTCTTGATTATGAGCTATGAACTTTGTTTCAGTAGGTCTTATTGAAGACACTGCTTAGCAGAACAACTGTAATCTACTGAATTGGACCAAAATGTTTGGCAGTTTGTATTTTCATGGAGTTACCTATATCAGAAGATCTTTCTGTTACGTTTCTAAGTATGTTGTAGCATGTAAAAATATTTGTGAATCTGTAGAAACTCAAGTTCTGTGGTCATGGAGTATGTCTTCATCTAAGCAGGGAAGTACAGTTTGTAACTGTAGTATGGAATGATAAGAATTAGGATTCCAGGGGTCTGATATCTGGTACTAACATTTGAAAAACTTGGGAAGAAATGCAGTTTAAAGGTGTAAAACAGTGAAGTGCATTGTGAGGAGGACAGCTTCTGAAAGACCTGAAATAGCCAAATGTTAAGCCTGGGGTGTGACTTTTGGAGATGACTTCAAGGGTACTGCAAACAGGCAGATCTGATCTCTGCACGTTGTTGTGGGCTTTTTAAAGGAATGGCACCTCCTTCCTCCTCATTTCCTTGTGCATGTTTGCAGGTGCTCCTGTGTACAAGGACGTTCTTTTGTGGTAAAGAACTGTAGTTACCTAAAAGTCAGATAGCTGTTAACACCTATTTCAAATGGGAAGTTGAAGATCCAGCAATAACTGAGAGATAACTGAAAGAAATGGGTACAAAAGTCTGGTGTCAATTGCCTCACCTGATGTGCTCTTCATCTTCATCTTTTGAAGTGAAAAATCTAATAAAACAACTTGTGCAACTCTTTCAGGATGGCTGTGGACTGGGCTAGGCACTTTGGACAGACAGAGGTTGTTGATCTGTTGGAATCCTACAGGTAAGCTGTAACTGTTTTACAGAAGGAGTTGTATATGATAGTGGTGGGGAATTTGAGGTTTGTGTTCTTTTAATCAGAACAGGTTTTATCTTTTCATGCTGTAAAATCTGGACTGAATAGCAATACCCTTTTTTTTAAGAATATTTCAAAACCAAACAAGTTTGTACTCAGTATCATATTGTTTATGTTTGCACAACTTGCTAATTGTATGCTATGTGCCATTTTCTTTTCACATGCTTACTTTGCAAACAGATCTGTCATGTGTTTTTATCTGTATATTTTTATACGCAATAGGCATGTTAAAGAAAATTGACAGAAGTAATGTGTACACTAGGCCATTCAAGAATGCTTTTCTGATTAACTTACAGTTATCATAGTTGAGGTAGTGTTTTGTAAAGATTATATTTATTATAATTTCTCTCAGTGCAGTTTCTGCTAGGGGGAAATTTTTGGAGAATACGTATCTCTTAAATATTTTTCCTTGAACAGATAAACGAGAAGTATCTTTACACTTTCATTTGCTTATGGTTGTGTTTCAATGAAGCTGAAGAAAACGGAAGTTAGCACTAATAAATGAAGGGGCATCCTTTGTTGGGTTAACATTGAAATCAGTGAACAGCAATAGTATGGTGGTTCCCTTCTGCTACACTTCAGCATTGGAATTCAAGACCAATAGTCGTGTTGTTCTTGATCTAAGTTTGAGTTGATGGCTCAATGCAAACCCGAAGGGGCAGCCTTGACTCTGGTGTATTTTTCTGTTACAGCGCTTCATTTGCATTTGGAAATCTGGATGAAAGTTCCCTGGTCCAAAATAGTGGTAGTGACCTTAGTGCAGAGGACAGAGAACTACTGGCAGCTTATCATCACAGTTTTGATGATGAAAAAGTGGATCTGGATCTGATAATGCACTTACTTCACAGCATCTGTCATAGTTGTGATGCAGGTAGGTAAATACCCAACCAGCTGTTGTGGCTTTGGCTTCTGATGAATCGTGCTCTTTTTTCAGCAATCCCCAAACGTTAAAACCTTCTGAGTGCTAGTCGACACGTATTTGAATTTTCTGTTTAACTTTGCAAACCCACTTCCTTTTTTAGGAGCAGTTTTAATATTTCTTCCTGGGTATGATGAGATAGTGAGCCTCAGGGACCGCATTCTTTTGGATGACAAGAGATTTGCTGCTAATGCTCACAGGTAAAACCTTTAGTTGCTGTGGCTTTTCATTGCTTCTTTTCAGGAGCCTTAAAATGTTCCTTTTGTCTTGCATTAGATACCAAGTTTTCATGCTTCATTCAAGTGTGCAGACTTTGGATCAGAAGAAAGTGCTTGAAACTCCACCTTTTGGCATCCGCAAAATTGCAAGTATTAGAGGACTTTGTCCCATGCTACAATGATCTGTTTTGCCTTTGCTTTTACAGTGACTCTAGTTTTGGTGGTTTTGTTTTTTTTCTTTGCAGATTCTTTCTACTAATATTGCAGAAACCAGCATAACAGTCAATGATGTGGTGTTTGTCATTGACTCAGGCAAGGTGAAAGAGGTAGGATTGCCTTCAATTTTCCTAGTGCAATTCTAAAACACACAGTGCATAAACTTTGGAGAACTTGGTTTTTTTTTTTTTTACTTTACATGAAAATGAAAAAAAGCTTTTACTAGCTGAGAGCTACTGCCTGTCAGGCAACAGTCCCCGCTGAAAAGTTTCAACATCCATTTGTTTGAAGACAAATACTGTAAATAGCTAGCTGTCTAAAAAACCTTGTAAAAGCTAATCTAGCTTGATGTATTAATGGATCTTTCTCTTTCACAATTTAGTATTTCTCCTGGATTTTTAAAACAAGTCCTCAGTTTAGACCACCACCTTCCTGAGACTTAGAGAGCACTGGGAGTTCCTTTTGTCCTACTATTGTATCAAGTCCAAAAATAATCCATGAAGTTTTTAAGCAGTTTTTTTTGCTGTGTTCAGTGCCCATTCCTCATTACTTGTTCAAGAAAAGTGAGAACACACAATGAGGCAATTTAAGACCTAGTGTACAGCTTTGAAAATGAAATTGGATTTCATAGGTGATATGCACACCAAATTTCTGAGGTTCTCATAAAGTGTTTTTTTTTGTAATTGTACATCAGTCTAAGAAAACAAGTAGGTAATTTCCAAGTGAGATAAAAAGGAAAACTTTATTTGGTATAATAATGTAGTTTTACCTGCTTTGTGATATCTCAGAACACAGATTTGACATAGCTTTTACTGACTTGCAATTACCTATTGACTAGAAAATGTTGACTTTCACAAACTGTGGAGCATTAAGATACTACAAAGGAGATACCATCATAAATTCACTTGAAACTGAGAAGGTACCTTTGTTGCAGAAGCTACTGTATATCTATTAGTGTTTCATACTTTTTAGGAAACTTCTGTTGGTAATCTAAATAACTAGTAACTTTTATTTCATATACCCTGTTGAGTTTTCAGTTTATATTCCTTTCTTTGTTTTTCTAGAAGTCTTTTGATGTGCTGAGTCGTGTTACAGTGCTAAAAATGGGCTGGATTTCAAAAGCCAGTGCTGTCCAGAGAAAAGGCAGGTAATAAATGCCTCATACTGGTTTCCATTTTGCAGATATCCACAATCTGTGTTTCAAATAAAGCACACAACGTAGTAACTGTTTCTAGCCTAGTCCAGTGTGTAGGGTCAGTATGTATTTCCTTGGAATAATTTCCCAAGTTGTAGAAGAGTGATGCTCAGGCATTTCCCAAAGGTCTGGGTTGTTCTCCCCCCATTAATTTGTTCTCCTTCCTCTTTCTCCCATGTAGCACCAGCAGTCACAGTGTCCAGTGGGGTGTTTTCACATCTTGTCTGTGGGCAGAGGACTGCCTGTTTCACTTTCTCCAAGCTATCCATGACTTAACAGGCCATGATTATATTCTTCCCAACACTGTGGGTGAGGGCTCAGAAGTTTATGTAGCAACAAATGCCTGTTTAATCAGTCATACTGGCATTAAGCTGCACATTTGCACAGAGATGTATATGAATGAGAGAACTGGCTGTCTCTCATTCACTCACAAGTTATTTAATCTTTATTTTGCCTTTTACTCCAAGCGTCACTTCTGTTTGGGGGATGTGAGAGGAAGAAATAAAGTTTGCAACTGATTCCTTACAACAAAGGACGATTGAGATTTGGACTGGTCTTAAGTTAGCAAAAACCCCACAGCACTTTACATTAGATAAGCCTTGTTTTTCTTTCTCCAGATTTCTCAGTGTTGGGTTAAAATTACCATTAAAAAATTGCCACACTCTCAAAAATAACTCCTGATTGGAAAACTCTCACTTTGCGTGTGACTGACAACACTGTCTTCATAGAACTGCTTCTTCTTTTCCATTCTGAGTTTCTGTGTCTCTTTGTGGGCTTTAGGTTTTGTTTTTAGAAAGAAATCCTCATTTTCACCACTTCCCATATTTTAGTTTCAAGGGCTGGGCGCTGTCAGCCTGGAGTCTGCTTTCGTCTCTTCAGCAGGCTGCGATTTCAGAATATGTTGGAATTTCAATCTCCAGAACTTCTAAGAATGCCGCTTCAGGTGCATGTTCAGTTAGAAACTGTAACTTTAAAAAATACAATGTCCTCAAACCATACTATTAATTGCAACAAATCATGGGTTTGGGGTTGTTTCCAAATCTTGGTAATCTTTTTTGTTCTGCCTTTTACCTTGCAGGAGATTTGTTTGTACACAAAACTTCTGACTCCAATTAATTGTCCAGTTGTAGACTTCCTTATGAAAGCTCCTGATCCTCCGCCTGCTGTAACTGTGAGAAATGCTGTGCATATGCTTAAGGTCAGAGAAGGAATAGGTTTAGATGGTAATTGTGTTTGATCCCAAATTTGTGGTGTAGCAGTCTGTCTTACTGACTTCAGTTTGTCCTGAAGCCGTTTTTAATTACCTAAGGATGTTCTGAGTTTTTGTTTATTGTCTGTTTTCATTTTGTGTGTGGGGATGTGGTTTTCCATGTCAAGGGAAGAGAGTGCTTTGAAGTCTTGTCTCTGTTAATAGTTTCACTTGCTTTTTTAGTGTTTGGAAACAAGTCTAGTTAATGTCCAGTATTCACATCCTTTCTGCTTTCTCTGTAAAGTGATTTTGTCCACCGTACCCGTCCCCCTCTCCTTTGTTTGTTTGTTTGTTTATAAACAGACCATAGATGCCATGGACCCTTGGGAAGATCTCACTGAGCTTGGTTATCACCTCACTGAATTGCCTGTAGAGCCACACCTCGGTAAAATGGTGTTGTATGCTGTAGTTCTGAAGTGCCTGGATCCCGTTCTGACCATTGCCTGTGCTCTTGCCTGCCAAGACCCTTTTGTGCTGCCCACGCTGGCCTCCCAAAAGCGAGCAGCCGTGCTGTGCAGGAAGCGTTTTGCTGCCGGGACGTTCAGTGACCACATGGCCCTGCTCAGGGCTTTCCAGGTAGAATTTCATTTCAGAGAGTTCTGATCACAGCACACCAGCCAAGCAATGCAAATGTACCAAGCCACTTGGATGTAGAGTGGTGGACTGTGCTTAAGTCCTCGGAGAAGACTTTCTTTTTGCCTAGTGGCTTTCCTGGGTATTGGACTCATACATTTGTGAGGGAACCCTTCTTGTAGTATGTTTTGTTGATATTTTCAAACCTTATAAAATTCTAAATGTTCTAACCATGTGCCTCTTTATATCCTACTACACTGAACTTCAAATCATGATCTTAATGTAATGATCTTTATTTCTTGTTTTAGCTTGACATAATCATCATTCTAGTGAACACGTAAAGAGAATCTAATTCTTGAGCAGAAAAAAGTATCTGGTTTGATACATTAACTTTTGGAGTGGGTTTTGCATTTTATTGACATAAATGTAATCTTTTTTAAAAAATGCAGTTTTAGTTTAAGCCCTTCAAATTAATAGGCAAATGTAAAAACGTTGTCAGGCATGGCAGAAGGCCCGCAGTGACGGCTGGGAGAGAGCCTTCTGTGAAAAGAACTTTGTATCCCAAGCCACAATGGAAATCATTGCAGGAATGAGAACACAGTTGCTTGGCCAGCTTCGAGCCTCAGGTAAAGAAGTTGGAAACAATTTTAACCTTGTTTTAAAGTCAAGCATTTAGAAATTGTAACAAAAGTCATGTTCACTGGTGTAATTTTCCTTACTTAATTTGAAATACACCTTCATGTACACATTCATGCAGGGTATGGAGTAGATGAGGAAGTGTGGCTGATCTAACTGAAAGCACCCTCATCTCCACATGCCACTGCATTTCATGTTTTAATAAATTATTCCCATTGGAAATATCTTTAATTTGTAGAAAACAGCAATATTCTGTGTTAGTATGAAACCCCTTATCAGGAAGGCTTTCAGTGTAATGGTTTCTTCTTGCTGCTGTTAAGGTTGGCAGTGGTGAAAAATGAAACAAATAAGTCGTTTATTTCACCTTTAGTTTCTAACTCCTTTTGAGAACCAAAGAGAAGCTAACGTGGCGCTGTTTTGTCTTTTTCATTTGTCAGGTTTTGTGAGAGCCAGAGGAGGAGCTGATATTAGAGATGTTAATGCTAACTCTGAGAACTGGGCTGTGATTAAAGCTGCCTTAGTGGCCGGGATGTATCCCAATCTGGTGCATGTAGACAGAGAAAGCCTGCTGTTGACTGAACCAAAGGAGAAGAAAGTGCGATTTCATCCTACCTCTGTTCTTGGCCAGTCTCAGTATAAAAAGGTAAAACCACTTGGAATTCATAGTTCAAAAAACACGGCACTAAAATCTCTCCCATGTTTTAGAAATGTCTTTTCCTAGTTGTCAGTACGTTAAAAGCACTATGGGCATTTAACACTACAGCTTTAGAAAATACTGTTCTACTCAGCTGATAGAATTGGAGTTGTTTCATTTTTCCATTGTTTCAATTAGTCCTTTCTCTAGATGGAACAAGGCAAAATGGTAAAAAAACCGCCCCAGTTATAAAATTGTTTTAAAGATATAATGATCCCTACTCTTAAAAGCAAGTTTTTCTCTGAAACTTTTTTTTTAACGTTTCTTTTTAAAGCAAAATATTTTGTTTTATCATGGTAGGATAATTTATGAATCTGGTTGAATTCTCTCATGCTTTTTTATTTGCATGTATATTTTTATATGTATCTAATTATACATGTATTTATTTCTCAAAATACAGAATCATAGAATGGTTTGGGTTGGAAGGGACCGTAAAGCTCATCTCATTCCAACCCCTGCCACGGGCAGGGACACCTTCCACTAGTCCAGGTTGCTCAGAGCCCCCCCAGCCTGGCCGTGAACACTGCCAGGTTGAGGCATGCACAATGTCTGTGGATAAAATGAGAGATACGTTCAAATTTACATTCATTACAGGTAGAGGGTATAATAGCCTGGTCTTACCTGCTCTTGCACAGATTGCCCCAGCAAATGGACAAGCTGCAGCCATCCAGGCCCTCCCTACAGACTGGCTTATATACGATGAAATGACGGCAGCTCACCGGACAGCAAACATCAGGTGCTGCTCTGTTGTCACACCTGTCACCGTGTCCCTCTTCTGTGGACCAGCCAGACTGCCAAGTAATGCCTTGCAGGCATCTTCATCCTTCCGAGGTACACCGGAGTCTGGATTTGGAATGTTTCCGTTGGTGTCCATCAGTGTGTGACAAGGAAAGCTTACTTTTCAGTAATATTTAATACATATATTGGCTGATTCTGGAAACAGCGCTGTTCTAATTCCTGTAGTTATTCAGGAGGAGTTTGTCGGTTCTGTAAGAAATCTCTCCGTTTTGGGATTCCTTACATATTCAAGCCCATAAATGACACAGTTCCAGGGTATCAGAAACTGCAGTATAGTTCATAAGGAAAGAATGCAGCCACAATGTCTAATGATCATACTGGTACTGAGAAGTGTAGTATGTGTGTTCTTTTTCTACAGACCACTTTATTTGATACATTGAACCAGATTATTGAAACTGCAAGAATAATTTAGAAACAATCAATATGGCAAACAAGTCATGTTGCTTCTAGCTGACACATACATTTTCAAGATAGGTTCTATTGATAATTTTTAATGTCAGGTAACTGCACTCTTAACTCTAAGTAATAGAGAAGATATAGAAATTTCCCTTTTTTTCCTCATTTCAATTGAGTCCTGCTGGAATGGAAGCAAAAATAACTGCAGCTAGTTGTTATAGTTTGAATCAAACTAAAAGTCCAACTTATTTCTGAAGCTTTCCTGTCTTGCTTTTAAACTGTGAACCTTAGAGTAGTGTTTATGCTGATTGAATTGCATTTTAGAAAAATCAGGAATCCTAATTAATAGCCATATCTGTATATATATATATTTCCTTACTAGGTCTTTAAATCTGCTGCTTTGCTAGGAAATAGAGCCACGTGTGGTTTTGCAAACAGCTTTAGGCAAAAGTTGGATAGTGGCCTATGAATACTGGGGAAGGTACATGAGTTGAGTCACATCATATCAGTACAGGTTTTTACATAGCAGGACTTTCAGCAGGTCTGGCTACTTGATTGCTGCTATCTGGAGCAAAGACTTTCCAGTGTATTTGCAGAAAAGAAGAGGTCGTTTTACAAATGGTTACATTTAAAAGTCAATTTTAGAAGGAAAAATATTATTGCTGGTAACACAGTAGTATGCAGGTTTTTGTGTATAAGCAGAAATAATATAGAGATGCTAATGCACCTTTTGTCTTTAATTCAGGGGGATGGGTATCTAATGATAGCAGTGACAGTGAGATGGAGGACAAAACAGCTGCTGATCTGCCACTGCTGAAGCTGGATGAATGGCTCCATCTCAAACTGGACCCTGAAGTAAGAAAGAAATTAGTCCTGGGCTTGCTTCATGTAGAAGAATTGTAAAAAGATGTGAAAAGGTGTTTGTAACATTTGAGTAGCCCAGAATTTTCTCCAAGAACGTCATGGTCCATTTGGGTCTCTCAAACCATGTACTCTGTGATTTAACCTTTACTTGTCGAGCTCGTCAGGAATTGAAGGGCTTCAATCCCCTTTGGCACAGAGTTGTCTGTCACGTGAATTCGTGTGTTCAACATCCGGGCTGCAATGCTTCATCACCTATCACCCATACCTTTCTGTTCTTTTACCTGTGAGCAAAAAGAAAGAAAATAATTAGTCACCTAAGTCAACAGTGAGAGTGCTCACCCCTCTTCCTCCCTCTTGGTGTGGGTGTCCTGTCTCTCACACAGGGAGCAGGAAAGCCTCTGCAGTCCAGATGCTGTTGGATCTGCTTCACAAACTTTCTGGGCAGTGCGCTGTTTTAAATGTCTGAGCTTGGCAGATTTGTCCCTTTCCATAGGTCAGCAGATTCTGAAGAGATTGTGCCAGACAAAAGATAATGGCTGCAAGGGACAGCAAGCTGCAGGTGACAGTGGCTGCGTAAGGGCCCTTCTGCTCCTTCTGGCCTCCTGTCCTGCCTGCATGGTGCTCCATCAGGCCATAGCATGAGCTGGGATAGCCAAAATCTGAACAAGAGCTGAGAGAACAGCCACATTGGCATATTGTGCTCTTCTTTCTCTGAGAGAATAACCAAAATCAGATCAAAAAAGGAGCACTTGAAGCTGGAGTTGCTGAAAGAAAGTTGCTGTCAGATTTTGGAAGGAGAAATTTCAAAACCTCTTTGAAATAGAAGTCTTTATGTCATTGAGGAGCTGTGGCGATGGTAGGAGGTAGTTTATGGGTCATGAAACATACAGCTTTACCAGCTCTAATAATAACACTGTCTCTCCTAGATGTGTCCAAAAGAGTAATTTTTAAAAACTGATTTCAATGGAAGCATTCCTGATAACATGGGAATTAGACTACAGTCTTCTGAACTTAGTCATCACATTTGAGCAGGTGTCTCTTTAAGAAAAATGTCACTTAGAGCTCTTTTCCCTCAAGTATGACTGAAGAGTGCATGAGTAGAGACTGATTTGAGAGGAAGGGCATAAAGCATGAAAGGATTGGGTTTTCTCAGAAGATAAAAAGGAAAAAAAAAGTCTGTGGGTTTACAGTACAAAGCTAAGTTTAGTACTTAGAGCTAAATGAAATGTTTCAAAAATTACCTTGCACCCAAGGAAAAGAAAGTAAGTCAGCATCTTAGTTTAAATATGGATTATTCCCCTTCCCCAAGACCTTAGTCTTGCCTTTGATTGTGGGCCCTGTTTATATTAGAATGCCAGGTGCTGCCTGCTGTGAAAAAGACAGGGTCCTCTTACCTGTGTGATCTAATTTTCATCAGTATTTAACAGAACTGGAATTCACTGCAGGCTGCTGGTATGCTGCTGCAACTCAGGCAGAAGTGGCACAGCTTGTTCCTGCGTCGTATGCGAGCTCCTTCTAAGCCGTGGTCTCAGGCTGATGAAACAACTGTAAGAGCAATTACAGCTGTTCTGAGTGCTGAAGAACAGTCTGCAGGTCTGCAGCAGCCTTCAGGAATTGGCCAGAGACCAAGACCTGTGACTTGTGAAGAACTTCCTTTGGCATCTACATGGAAGTCAACCAACAGCAGAAAAAGCTCAACAGAAACTGAATTGTCTGCCTCCTCTCATGCTGAAAAGTAAGATGGTGAGGTCTTCCGCTCACTGTAGGTTGCAATTGATGTATACAAGCTCCACTTAAATTTCTGCTAGTCATAGGAGGTGGAAACCGTGGAAATACAGTTGAAAGGTGTTATACTGTTGTGTGCTGCTTTGTAATCCCATAAAGAAATGTTTCATACCTGGGCCTGCTGTTTGAGAGAGCTGTCAGGAATATTGTCCGTGAATTGTGATGCTTGAGAAGTAGCAGAAGAGGTTTAACAGTAGCATTAAAAAGCAATGCATGATCAGTATGGGATTTTTAGTTAGGGTTTAATAGATTTTGTAGTTGCTGTAATACGTGTGGTCATGCAGTAGCTGACAGGTCGATGTAAAATGTTCAGTGACTGCTTGTGAAACTCAAGGAATGTCCTTTTTAGGGTTCCAGTGAAATCTGCTTCTCCTGCACTCCGCCAGCCAAAGAAGTACAAAGAAAAAGACATTTTGCTCTCCAGACGATCCTCAGCTGACAAACCAGCTCAGTCCTCAGTGAAGCCTGCAGAGAGCAGTAGCTGTTCCAGCCCCTGTGCTAGTCCTCCTTCTCCAGTGTCTGGAAAGGTAGAGTTCTCTAACATATCACCCTGCTCTTCTAAAGTAATAGAATTTCTTGCTGATCTCATTCTGCAATTAGGTATTTTACTGATAAATTAGGAACCTAACTTAACTTTCCATTTATAACAGCTGCATAATACTTCCTTCTGGAACTTAAAATCTAGACTAGATATCCTTGTTTCACTAGTTTAATACAGCAAAAATAATTTGTGGACGTCTGAGGTAAAGCTATGCAAAGTAGAAAAAATGAGATTTTAAAACAAAACTTGTTCTAATAAACGTGTATTAGTTTTTTCCAACTAAATGAGTATATTATACGCACACTTTGAAGTTTTTGGATTCTGCCTTACTATGACTGATTGGGGTTTTGGTGATGGGTATTTTAACAAAGCACGCATTTTTAATGAGATTATTGTGGTAGTTGTCCCTGTATACTTGAATAGTAGACTGCAGTAGCACTAAAGAGATCATTGAGAGGAAATTTCATGGACTCATTGGAGGATTTAGTCTTGAGTCTTTCAGCTTTTCAATAAAGACAGTGTAAAAGGAAGAAACTATGTTTCCTGAATGCAGAAATGCGGGTTGTGGGCTGTAGGCTGCACTCTAGGATGATTAATTTTGGTGTCATCTCAAGGTGTGTCAGACTTAAACCAAGTCTAATTAATCACCAGACTTTTTAATCCTATTCTGTTCTACTTGTTTTCTGCCCCTCATGGATGAATTACTGCGGAAGGGGCTAACGGCGGGCCTGTCAGCTAAAGGAGCGAGGAGAAGCTGAGAAGCAAGAAGCTGATAAGGAGCTCTCTCCAAGGCTGTTACCAAGGAGACCGAGAGAAGAGAGGAATTGAAGAAAGATAAGGAGAGAACTTCGTAGCTGGACAACGTATTTTTAGAAAGTTAGCTGAAGTCACTGTTACTTTTCACCACTGGTGTTATGTTGATTTATTGAGGCCAATAGTTGGGGTAGAAGAAGTATAAACAATTAGAAAGTATATAAAAGGTCAGCCACTGTCGATAATAAAGAGTTGCCATCTGAGACTGCGTGTGGTCTCTGCTTTGTGTCGCGACCACCTCGACAGCGACATGTGGTGATCAGCGAGTGGAACAGCCCAGTGTGAGTGCTCAGTCGAATCATCCATTTACAAGCAGTGCTTGAAATAATGTCAAATCAAACTCTGACCATGGATCTCTTAAACAGCAGCCACAGCAAACACGATCAGTAATTTACCAGATTTGATTGGCGGTAGACTACCTCCTCGCAGAGGAAGGAGGCATCTGTGGAAAATTTAATACTTCAGAATGCTGCCTAGAGATCGATGACCACAGTCATGTAATTAAAAATGTTACTCAAAATATTAGAAAACTAACCTGTGTTGGAACACTTGTTTGGAGAATCTGATTAGTGGGACAACTCGTTCACCTGGAATGGCAAATTGTGGAAGAAATTGGTCTTCTTTGTGGTGTGTGCACTAGCAAGTGTAATATTTCTACCACGTGTAATTCCATGTCTAGTCCAGATAGTAACCAGCATTGTCCAAAGCAGCATCGTGCTGCAAGGTAACGTGGAAGGGAAAAATGGTGAAAAAGTAACCGTAATAAAAGAACAGAGTGATCAGAATGCCAGAGATATGCTTGAACATCTCATTTTCCACAAGCAACTGAGAAAAGTCAAAGTGGAACTTTAAAAGGTTGATGCAGGCTAGAAGCCTGATCAAATAGTTAGAGGGGGGAATTGTTAACAATAGGTTAGAAAGGGTTGTAAAATAGTTGATAATTGTTAAGCAGGTGCTGTTAGTTTGGTTATGGTAAAAGGGGTTAAAAGGGTATTTATAAGAAACTCGGTACTCAACATACTGTATTACACCTGTGAAAAACGCCAGTCACTTGTGTTAACATTTTAAAAGTTTAATAGTAAAGAATAGTAATAAAAACAGGACAATAAGAATTTGGAGAATCAAAGTTAGGACAACAAAAGACAATGAAAAGCAAAGAATAACAGACATCCGTATGCTCTTGGGCACTAAGCCACAAAAGCATACCTCGCTAACAAAGGATTAACCCTTCAAACCCAATATGCCTGTTGCATATTCAGCTATCTCATACATGATTCACAAATTCTTTCCAAACAAAGGGTATTTTCTGGTTATTGTCAACTTCCCCCCTCATCTTGTAAATCAGTGTTTTGGCTCCAAGAAGTGTCGAATAAGTCTGGTTCTTCTCAATTATTCATAAGAATCAGTTAACAAATGTTTTCTGAATATGGGACTGTGAAGGCAGTGGACTTGGATGGGCGTCCTGGTTGGGAATGGGAGGAAATTCAGGGAAGTGATGCAAAGCTTTTTTGTAAGTGACAGTCTGTTGAACCACTGAGAAGCTGGACACGGCTCTGTGAAACACGCATGTTAAAGACAAAAAAACCCGGGAACTGTCTCTTCCGATGGCTGAGGAGGTGGAGGGCCCTGGCCCCCGTCTCGGCCAGGCCGGGCCGGGCGGTCCTGCCGCGAGCCAGGCCCCTTTCCCCCTCCCCGGCCAGGCCAGTTCTTGATTGTTTTATGGGACTTTTTCTATGTTTGTCCCCATTTATGAAGGGATTAAACCAAAGCGTAAACATAAATGTTAAAAACAGGCAAAATGAGGCTAGGATCTTTTAAAAAGCTCCGGCCTGTTTATTAAAAATCAAAGCAACTGAAGACGAGAGCCCAGGGTAAGCCTGTGGCCTAGGCAGCAAGTCAGAGATACAAGTGTCAGCCTGTATGCAGCACAGGGTGCTTCCTTGGACACTGGCTCCGCAGAAAGACCCAGGCGCTCAGCACCCGGGGGTTTTAAAGTCTCTTAAAGCTGCCGGATTGGTGCGCTCTTGATCCTTTCATAGATTGGCCTTTTTCCGCTCACTGGTTGGTCCAATTTGCGGTGCGTTCCTGGCCAGTCATTCTGGGATGCTTCCATGTCACTGGCTGGCTCGTTGTCCGATTACAGTCCGGGCTGCTGTCATCAGGCCGTGAGGTAACCTTCTGGAAAGTTCTTACCACCCTCCTCTAGCGGGCACATGCTCATACTGCAGTACATTTAACTTCAGAACTTACTGCATTAATTAGGCATAACAAGTCATTACATTCATTAACAATTCATAACAACATGACATCATTAACAATTTATAACCCCACCTACGAAAGCCAATTTTATTTATAACAATAACGTTGAAAGAAACGGGGGGAAAAGGTTCTCTAGACCAGACTGCAGTCCTACAAGGGGATATTGTGAAAAACACCAATCACTTGTTTTTTAAAATCTTAAAAGTTTATTGGTAATAAAATAATTATAAATAAATAGTAATAAAATTAGAGTAATAAAAATTTGGACAATGAGGATTAGGACACTACGAGACAATAAAAAGCAAAGAATTACGGACGTCCGGATCTTTTTGGACACTGAACTGCCAAAAACATGCCTTGCGAACAAAGGAATAGCCCTTAAAAGCAACAGCCTGTTGCATATTCATATAACTCATATATGATGCAGAAATTCCTTGCAGATTAAGAATTTTTCTGGGTTTTGTCAACTCCTTCCTCTTAATCCTGGTGGCTCCATAAAGATGGGGAGAAGGTGGAAGAATGTTTGTCTTTTCCCATAAGGAGGCAGTAACTCATTAGGTGTCCTGTTGCTGTTATCTCTGTGCGAAGAGCTTCTTGATTATCTTATCCCTTTCTTGAGCTAGTAAAAAATATCTTACATTGCAGAGTTTCTATTTTACCATTATGTTGTAACCTAAGACTATATTTAACACACTACTTAGAAAGGATTAATACAGTATTACAAAATAACCCTCCATAATACATACAGCATTCAATTCAATATTTGCCAAGAGCCAATTATAAAATACGCATTTTTCACAGATATTTACTCTGTGACCACTGAGTTCTGTATAATGGAAGTCTCTACGGCACTATATGGGATCTTGCACGTTTGCCTGATTATCAGCACAAGAGACAAATTGTGTAACTCAGCAGACAAACTCTTAAACAGAGGAAGACAGGCAAGGAAGTCCTACCAGTGTAGAAAACATACCAGACTCAAAAAAGTGTCATCCCTCATGCATAGGTGCCTAAGCTACTTTTTAAGAATGCCACAACCTCCACGTGTGCTCTGTCCTAGCACTTCACTGTTCTCTTCTGCAAGTTTCCTAATTTCAATTTTCCCAGATACAATTCGGATTGCTACTTCAAAAAGGAAGTTAACACACTGATTTCTGCCATTAGAGTGGGTAAGAAAAGCAGTCTTTACATATTTAAAGCCCAGAATGAGATGTTCCACCTTCTTTTGAGTAAAGAACCCCATGTTTTGTATCTCCAATCATCATAAGCTGCTCTTGTCTTTCTCTAAATGATCCACCAACTGATTGGATGACAGCACACAGAACTAGACACCAGCTTAAAGCATCACTGAAAAGAGACTGGAAGGCAAAAGCAGAAGTCCCACTCTGCAACAGCACAATTCTGTTAATTCAAGTTTAACTTGAGAACCACGATAAATCTCATAAAGTTTTTCATCCAGCTCACATCCTGTATGTCTACCACCAAATGTGCCAATGTCTGCTTATCCCTACTTTATGTCACTTGATTTTTTTCAAGCAATAGCTTCACCTGTCAGCACCAATTGTGACTCTTATGCCACAGCAAGCCTCCAATTTTCATTAGCTTGATGTCATCTCAGATTTAAGAAAGTTTACCCCTTATTATGCCATCCAGATCATTAATCCTTTAGTGGTTGCATTCTTTTTTCTTTCAGTTGATAAATGTCATCTGTTTTCTAATTATTACTCTGTAGAGTTATAGAGAACTGGGGGCTGTGCCCACATGAATACTAAAGAAGCATAGGATGCTCTGTACCTTTGGGTGCAAATTAAAGTGCAGCTATTAAAGCAGGCAGGATTTTGTACAATCTTGCACTAAATGGACAAGTTGTTCCCTTCAGTAACATTTTTCACTGCTTTCTTCAGGCATGGATGTATTTTTTGTGTTAACACTCTTGAGCTAAACATCATTGGTTTTCAGTTGATTAAGTAGAGAGGTGCCAGCTGTGTCAAGGTTCAGTAACAACTAGAAGTCATGACTGGCCATGCCTCCACAGACGTGTCTCTGGGCTTTGCAGGATAGCAGTGACATCAGAAAATTATAAAAAGGGCCCGCCAGAAACTGCTGCAGCCTGCAAATGCCTCAGGCATCTGTCTGGGACAAAGCTGTAGCATCCCATCAACTCTCCTCTCTCAGTCAATTCCCAAGCCTTCTGCCCTGGCGATGGCAGTGACAAGCTAGCATAGAGTAGTCCTCCTGGGAGTAAAAGACAGATTCCCCCATGGACTTCTGGCTCTTTGAGCCCTGGTTTCTCCTTTCCCTGTTCCCTCATGGGTTGGATATATTGTTGCCCGTCTACTAATTGTAAAATATCAAAGATGATATTTTTACTAATTTCTTTACTTACATTCATACCAATACCTTACTTTGCCTGATCTCCTTTTCCCTTTTCTCCTAGTTTCACTCAGTTTTAGCCTTCCATATGTTTTCCCCTGACCCCTTCCTTGTTTTCTTAAACTAATAAAATGGGGAAAGCGGAGTGGAGGAAGGGGGAACAGGGGAAAGTGGAATAGAGGCGTGCACATAGAAAAGGGGAGAGAGAGGGATTCATGTAATTGTTACAATAAATAAGGTGCCTTATTTATTGTAACAATTTTTAGGTTACAGCCCAGTCCCCGACAAACATCAAGATGCTCTCCAGCATGATTGTGTGGCTGCCCTGGATCATTGTCGGCACCAGCACTGCCTGGATCATCCAACAGCCCAAGCAAAATATATGGGTCACTCTTGTGAAGTCTTTACAACAGGACAGTTTCTGCATGGCCATGGGCAGCGTGGAAGAGCCTTTATCCCCATGCCTGCTGGGAATCCCTTTGGCATCCAAAGATTATCCCTATACAGGTAAGAGGCCCAACCCTGTGGGCACCTGGGATGAGTGGACAAAGATTTTACCACATGCACCACAAGAAGCCCAAGAATTGGGGTCTTCCAAAGCAACATTGTGTGTTCAGTTTTACTATAAGCACTCTAATCAGCTATGGTCTAAAGCCACGCAGGCCCAATTAATTCCTAGAAAAGATGTGCCACCAATTTGAAAAGAACATAATTCGGCCAACTGGTGCAATTACACCAGTCCCATATTGTCCACGTCCTCTCCATACCCCAGAGTGCTCCCCAGGGGAGTGTTTCTTATCTGTGGGGATGGAGTGTGGGCAGGGTTCCCCTCACGACTCCAAGGGCAGCAGTGCCCACCATCCACATCCCCCATTTTTAGTGGTTCCCTTATGAAATCAGGTATTTATTGCCTTCGATGGGTTTGTATTTTTCCCAAAGCTGTTTGTATTTGTTTGGGAAGCAGCAGTGCCTGTATGTGATCCTGTTTACTCCATTGAGACAGCTTTGATTTTGCTTCCCAAAATGAAAAAGCAGAAGACTGTAGCAGGAACTAAGTATAGATAACTTTTAATATATTGCTGTTGGTCTTTGCTATACCCGTGCCAAAATTGTGTGAAAATGTCAGTGTGTTCTCTTCCCTTCATTTTCACTTCCTGCTTTCCTGACCTATACAGTGTTTTTTCATCTTGTATACCACTTTTATGCTCCCTGAATATGTTCTTTCCACTCTAGTCTGAGAATCTTATCTTGATCTCTGACTGTACTGATACAGTGGTTTACATTCTTTGTCCTCATGGCATTTGAGAAACAGCTTTCATTAGCTTAATCAAAGTTTCTAAGTCACTTGTATGTTCTAAAATTATGAAGAATTGAATTTCTACTGCATGCTGTTGTAGCTGAAATTTATTTATAACCTGAATCCATTTATTCTGCCACTGATTAAAATCACTGTAAAGCAATGAGGCATGGCTTGTGGAGTTTGACTGATGGAGCTGTAGGCCTGTTTTGGCCAGCTATTTAATCGTATATAATCCATGAAAAAACCAATTTTTAAACAAATTCAGAGTGTGTTGTGCTGCCCAGCCAACTGGACCGTTTTCTGTGTGCTGTGCAGTTGTGTGGGGGCACAGTTTGAATGCACCTCAGAGTATTAACAAGGGAGAATGAATTGCATCCACTAAGAGCACGGAAATTTTTATCTGTGCCAGGTCACGGCTGTGGCCCCGACAGCACTGGGATTTATTCACATACTTTATAGACATACTGTGTCTAATTAGATAAATTTTGTGAAATCTCTTTTCTTACTCTGCTGTAAGATTATGCAATATTATGGCTGCAATCATTAGAAATGAACTGAGGAATTTTCTAAAGCCGTGAGAATGAAGCCACTCTTCAGGGTTCCACTTTGTTTTCTGGTTTATTTCTCTTTTGAAGTAAAAGAGGAAAAGGAGAAGGAAAGACATGGGAAGGGAAGGAGATGGATATTGTTGGCAGTGTTTGTGGGGTTTGTGTCTTACTGTTCTTGCTTTTTGATTAAGCCTTGTTATTGAGACTGATTGTGAGGTCTCTAGGGATCTTCTCATGTACTTAGCAGCTTTTCTGGGATTTTAGACTGTGTTGTAACAAACTTTGTTCCTACAGCTCAGCGTGATTTATCTGGAAGCGTCTGGAAGCTGATATTTTCTAGTAAGAAAGTGCAGGTGTGTGCATTTGGAGATCATTGTTGGCTTGGTTCATTCCTCCATGTAATTTGCATGGGAGGTGCAGTGTTAAACCACAAGAGTGAATCCCTTCATGCTTGTTGAAAACACATCGTAAACTTAGGAGCTACTTGTAAGGAAAACATTCTAGAATTCCCTGAAACATGCTAGAATTCCCTGAAATTGTTTAAAAACTTAATCTGGAATGTCTTGGGTTTTCAACAAAAAAAAAAAAAAAAAAAGGGTTTTACTTAGTTTTAATGATAATTTTGAAGAAATTACAGTTTAGATTTTATGCTGGAATAGTCTGTGCTTGACTCAAAGTGAAAAGGTAAATAAGAATTTCTTCTTAAATTCTTCTCACACAGATATTTCACCTAGAATATATTTGCAAGCACAAGACTGACACTATGAAAAACCTTCAGCAGAAGCAGGAGGAGGCTTTTGAGAAAATGTCTGAACAGTTAAAAGCACAGGAACATTGCAGGCAGAAAGAAAAGCAATATCTTGAAGAGCAGTACTCAAATATCCTTGCAGAAGTTCATGCAAGAGCACAGGTATGGTGCTGGGAACTTCTAATTTTTTTTCTTGTACCATTTAATGGATTCTTTCAGTAGTTTAACACCCTTAGCAGTTGAAGGTCATTTGGGAATGATAGTATATTTATAAAGTAAAAAAACCCCAAACAGCAAACCAAGCCATCACTGTGCTGATATTAACATCATTTAAAATAAGGCCTGAGGGTGTATAGGACTTTTATTGTGAGTCCAGCTCCAAGCTGCCTTTGGAGGAAGTAATCCTGAAGTGGTCCTGGTCATCTCTTCTGCTTCCTCGATTGCTTCGCTGCAAGTTTCCTTCCTTTTCATTTGAAAAGCCCTTAGAGTTGGGATTTAGATGGCAGGGGCCCATGTGATCTGTAGAAGGAATAATAGAAGTACAAACAGTCATAGAAACAACAGCAGTATGAAACCAGCCCTACAGCCAATCAATTTCTCTGAAGTGTTTTGTCTCCAAAGACTGGTGACAAGTCTGGAGCCTAAAGGGAATCCAGGAAGCCAACTGTTCTGATCAGTGTGGCCAGACTAGCACACACACCTTCTCTGAGTCATTGGCTAGGTCCCAGCCATCTGCTGCTCCCAAAACAATCCCTGCTTTTGTCTTTACTGTAGAGGGAAGCTCAGGCAAAGCCCACCCACTGCCAGCTGCCCTCAAAGGCAAAAGGAATGCCCCAAGTGCTCCCTTCCTGCATCCAAGCGCCACAGTGGCTTCTGTAGGGAGTCCAAAATGTCTCTCCCAACACCAAAGGAGGAGGAACGTGTGTTACAGCCCATGCTGAGGCACACACACTATAATACACTGCTCGATTGGACAAGGAATGCACAGGACGTACTCAGCAGCTTCAGGCACCTCCTCAGCAGCCTGACAGCCAGCCCTCTCCCACAGCTCCAGCCTGGCTCTGCAGGGGCTTCCCGTGGCACCTCCCTCCTTCTGAGGGGAAGCTCTGGGCTTCCCTTTCTCTTTGGGCCTGCAGCGCCATTCCTGCCTTCCTCAAACCTGCGCTCTGGTAGCCTCTCACCAGACCGCTCCCTGAAGACACAAAAATCTCTCCAGCACTGTTTGCCAAGGGCCACCTAAGAGACAATGCCACCCAGACAGACAGTGTCCAGAGAAACAGTGCCCAGAAGGAGCCCAGAGGAGTCCAAAACAACACACAAACTCTCTTTTCACACTCTGTGCCTCTTGACTCTCTCTGGTTCTTATCTTTTCTTGCCCAGGCTGCATGATGGCAATTTACTGCTTCATCTCAAGCAGCCTGTTCTCCTGCTCCTTCTGTACCTCTGCCAGGAAATTTTCCCCTTGTGCCAGCAGCTGCTGTGCCTCCAGACGCTGCCCTTCTGACTCCTGGTGAGGGGAGGAAGACACTTCCACATGAAGTGCCAGCCAAGCTCCCCAAATAATCAGTGGAAGCTTCATGCCTCGCACCACCCCCCACCTGAAAAGTGCACGTCAGTAGTGACTTTGTGCCCTCCAGCAATGCTGTCCCAAGCAGAAATTCAAAAGCAGGATCAGCAGGTGCGAGGAAAAGGAGATGCCACCTTCCTTTCCTGCTCTGATGGCTGCCTGTTTCCTGGCTCCTCTCCCCCCAGGATTTCTACCTGTTCTCACAGGTTCAGTTCTCCAGGTGCTGAAGTGGTCCTTGTCATCTCCTTTGCTTCCTGCATGACTTGGCTGCAGGGATGACAGCGATCAGGCTGTCAGAAGAGGCTTAAGAGAGGCTCCGCTGACTGGAGAAATGGATGCTGCCCAAAGGGGAAAAGGAACAAACCAAATCAAATTAAAAGAGACAAAGGAAAAAGGAACCATTCTTTTCCAAACTGACTTCCTAACAGGGTCAAGCTGGATTCCTCTAGCCCCCAGAAATACACAAACATAGGCGGCCTGAGGGCACCATCAGCACATGAGCCTTCATGTCCAGGGTGCTGCTAGCACAGGCAAACATGGCCCAGAACTGCACTAGTCCCTTCCTCAAGGTGTCATCACTTGCTGGCATTTTTGTCCTGACAGCACTGTGGGATTGCTGCTTGCTGTCCAAAGGTTTTGTTCCTTTCAGGAAACTCAACACACTTATTCCGGCTCCTCTTTTCTACAGACATGGGCTATTTGAGTGTCCAAAGGAGATGTGGGGCATTGGGCAGTCCTCAAGAGACTCCCAAGGGCTCTGAAATTATTGACCGCACGTGTTGTTCTCAGGAGCGCTGGACACGCAGGTTTTCAGCAGCAAGCCAGGAGCAAGGACACAAGCAGCAGGGCACAGATGGGCTGAGCTCTGGCTTGCAGGAAGAGCAGTGTCTGCCTTGGCATGCCCCCCGCTCCTGTGCTGGCTGGCATCTTCCTTCTCAGCAGGAACAGCCAAGGAAATGGCCTGGTCACCAGCTCCTTGTCTGCCACAAAACCTGGCAGCAAAGCCGCAGCAATTCTCATCTACTTGAGCGGGCCAGGCAGCACATGGGGCTGGCACAACTCCTGCTCAGCTGTCCCCGTCTGCCTGGCAGAAACCTCTAAGGCTGGGGCAGGAGGGACAAGCTGAGTGCCCTCGGATGCTCACAGTGAGCTCCCCCACAGCCCCTGCCTTCCCACGGACCAATCTAGAACCGCTTGGTTCTAGACTGCTTTTGTTGTGTTCTTCAAGCCCCCGTCCCTGGCATTGCAATACTTCAGTTCCTTTGCTACCAGGTAAACATGAATACACCACCTGAGAACAAAAGAGGGTCACAGAAATGACCAGAAGCTGGGAGCTCTCCTCTGAGGAACGGCTGGGAGAGTTGTGCTTGTTTAGCCTGGAGAAGAGCAAGCCCCAAGGAGACCTTTCAATATTTGTAGGGCCTTCTAAGAAGGATGGGGACAAATCTTTTAGTAAGGCAAATTTTAAGGGGACAAGGGTGAATGGTTTTAAACTACAAGACACTCGATTGGCTCTAAGGAAGAAAGTGTTTACGAGGAGAGTGCTGAAACACTGGCACAGGCTGCCCAGAGAGCTGGGAGGAGCCCCAGGCCTGGCAACATTCAAGGTCAACTTGGATGGGAACCTGATCCACTTGAAGATGTCTTTGCCAGTGACTGGGGTTTTGGACTAGATGACCTTCACTGGTCCCTTCTAATCTCACCCAGTCTTGGATCCTGCTTGGTTTTCATTGGAAAAGCACCCAGAGTGGATATTACTATGTGCGGGGGCCCATCGGAAGCCCTGGAGTTTGGCCGAGGAACAAACCCTGACAGGGAACAGCTCTTTGGGCTGCAGCCGCTTTGCCTTGTACCTGCAGAAGTTCCTTGGCAGAGCCTCGCCTGTCCACATCCATCTGCAGGCAGCAGCCCAGAAATTCACACAAGCCAGAGGGCAGCCTGAGCTTGTGCAGGTCTGGTACGCCTTGCTTGCCTATCAGGTAGTTAGCCTGGAGCCAAAGGAAACATGAGACTCTACGTGATTCTTCCATACCCTTCAGTGCTCACCTAGACCCCATCTTTTAAGCTCCAGTCTGCAGTGGCAATTTCTTGCCTAGCAGATGCTTAGAGATGAGCCTTCCCTCCCAAAGGAAAAAAGGCTCCAGTGCAGCCCCAGCTCTTCCAAGCTGCAACAGGTCTTGCCTTGACAGCTGATGCCAGCCCCAAGGACGTTTTCAGAAGTGGGCCTTGGTGGAAGCACTTTAAGCTGTGGGCATGGGATTTTGTCTAATGGACACACAGGAGAAGGACACTGCTCTCTGAGCGTATTTGCACCTTACCCTCTCACTGGGTTCCCGAATATAAGGAGCCTCTCCTTTGGCCATTTCTATTCCCACGATGCCAAGGGACCAGATGTCCACTTTGGGGCCGTATGGCTCTCTTCTCACCACCTCGGGTGCCATCCAGCAAGTGGTCCCGACCATCGACCTCCGTTTACTCTGCTCAGGGCTGAGTGGAGCACAGAGGCCAAAATCGGCTGAGGAGAAAAACAAACACTGCTTCAAGTAGGGAACCAAGGAAAAGGCTTCCTCACTCTCCGTCTCAGAATGCAGTGCTGAATCGAGCTGGAAAAGCAGCTGGGCTCTCATTCCTCAGGGCTGCAGCCAAGGACATGGGCAATTGTCCACTTAGCAACCCCCCCCAGGATTCCCACCCTGGCTTTTCCTCAGGCACTGGAACATTTACACTGTAGCTCTCTCCCTTTGGAAGGAACACACACACAAACCAAAGTTACTCTTGCTACCTTCTTGCTCTCTAGACCACTCAGCCCCTTACAGCTGCGCCCTGGGCTCGCAGAGTGCTCCCTGCCCTCTCACCAGCGCCACTGCTGGGCACCCGGCAGCCGCTCAAAAGCAGCCCCACACCGCCTCCCCGGAGCGCTGCGCCTGACCCAGAACACCCACCCAGCTTGACGGAGCCATCCTGGCCCAGAAGGATGTTGTCACTTTTGATGTCTCTGTGGATCACCTGGTTGGCATGAAGGAAAGCCAGGCCTTGCAGGCACTGGGAGAGAAAAAAGAAACAGGAGGCCAAAAGTTAGCCTGATCTGATTTCATCACACCCAGAAGGAGACTGCTCCTGAAGATTCACAGATCTCAAAGGAGCAGTGAGCGCTGGCAAGAGGAAGTGCTTGCTGCTGCAACACTAGGAGGAGAGCAGGATCTTTCCAAGGCAAGGCATATTAGCGCTTGAGAGGGAAACCTCAGTCCTTGCTCAAGACTGTCCCCTGCAAAGCCAGTCAGAATGATCCCTGCTGCACTGGATGCGCTCTCCCTGTCTGGAGGACAAGCAATGGTTTGCCAAAAGAGAAAAAGTTCCTCCCTTGGGTACCAAGGGGATCACTGTCGGGTGGGAGGCTGGAGGACAAGGGTTATAGGGCTTCCTCGACAGCAGACTTGGAAGGAGCTCATTTGTCAGTTTTCAGTAGCAAGCAGCATGGTGGGTGCCGTGCCATCCTTTGAAGTTGGGACTGTGACAGATGAGTCTCTCTTTGGCTTTGCCGCTGGTTTAAAACTTGGACACCAGCACCTTTGCACTTACAGGCAAAGAAGGCAATGCAGAAAGGGTTTGGGCAAAGGCTTGGAGAGGCAAAGTGCAGAACAGAAAATACAAATGAAAACGAGACAGGGAGTTCAGCAATGGTCTAGAAGAGTAAAGAACAGACTATAGTAAGGGCAGGGACACTGGCAGGCAGTTCACTCCCAATGCTCTTTCTTCTCCAAAGCATAAGAGCAACACAGAAAGAAAGCTCTGAACATGGAATCACTCGCTTTGCAGCGCTTTTGAGGGACGAGCCTGTCCAAGCCATCCCAAGCACAAGCAGGGCCCCTTACCTCCCGACACACTGTTGCTATGTGTCCTACAGCCATCCTTTTCATGCTGACCACATCAGCTAAGGAGCCTCCATCCATATACTCCAACACCACCAGGACATCCTCATTGACAAGGTAGCTGCAAGATGAAACCAACAGAGTGGAGCTGAATGTGCACAGCTGAATTGCTGGATGAAGAAAAGACTGCAGCTGAGTTTTGTTTCCAGGTCACTGGTAAATGAAGACGGAATCAAATGAAGACACACTCCACCCAGGCTATCCAGTGCTTGCCATCTGTGCCGTCTGAATGAGGAAGGCACATCCGTGGAAAAGGAGGCGGCTTAGGTGACAAGCAGGGGAAAAGGCCAGTTTTGTGATGGCAAAGATTAATCTGGAAGCGGACACATCCCGGCAGCTGCTTCATCATCTTCATACACAAATTGCACCATTAAGTCCAGCAGCAAGGAGGCACAGTCTTCACAGCTTTTACTGTGAAGGGCAGGTGGGTGTGCAGCACTGCCAACACCCTTTGGAAAACTTTGCAGAAAGGACAGTCACAAACAGGAAAAACAATTTCAAACCTGGCAAATTATGTTTCTCCTAGCCTAGTCTTTTGGCATGCAAGGCAATGGAAACCAGTGGGAATGGCGCAAGGGAAATCCTTTCTGTGATACTTTCTCGGCACTTCTCCTCGACACGTGGAAGAAATCACACCCCAAAAGAGCAAAACAACATGCAGCAAGTGAACATGCATGCTGCTGGCTTAGTAAGAGAGCCAGGTTTCTGAGATCGATCTTCAAGCTATTTCTGCCAGGAAGCATTCATGGGGACAAAATGCAATCTCCTCCCATGCCTTGTGCAGGACTAGATTGATGTTAATTGAAAGATCCATTTTCTGCCAGAATATTTACCTTTCTAGGTAGGTGACAATATTCGGGTTCTTATATTCTTTCATGACCAGGATTTCCTTCAACACATCCTTGCAGCCCTGGCACTGGAGATTAATTTGCTTTATGGCCACCTACAATGACATTGAAAAGCCATCAGGAGCGGACATGACGAGAGCCTCTTTCTCCGTGCACTCACGGGCCTGGATGCCTTGTCACCTCGGTAGAAATGGACACTAAACCATCAACCACAAAGCGCTAACAGCACTCTCTGCACCTGCAGACTTCTCAAACAGACTTTGTTTATCACTACTATTATCATTCACACATCTTTTGCAAGCCAAAAGTAATTTTACTCCTGTGAAGGTAAATTGAAACCACTGGAAATACGTTGGCATTTCTAGGGGCTTTCACCAGTCTTTTGGAGATGGCTGCCATTCTTGACTGGGTGCCAAAGGAAACACACACCTACATGACAGGGACCATGCTGTCCAAAAAAAAACTCCAAGGCGACTCAAAGTAAAGTTACAATCCTAGCACATCCTAACTTCTTCAGTTTGGGCTTCGCAACTCTGAAGAACAATCTTGGACATGGTTTACACCGTGGAATTATTGTCATTTGTAATTGTTTAGTGGCTTTAAGAATGAATAACCCTTTATGTGGTACCCTGTGGATGCACGGCAGGTCATAAGCAGGGCTTCAGGCTTTTGGACGCCTCCTCCACCTCCCTCCAAGTGCAGTTCCTGAGCGCAGCACTGCAGGTGGATAATGAACTACCAGAAAGATGCAGTTGTATTTGCCGAGAGCCAAAAACAAGAATTAAGGACTATGAACTTATCGTCCCAAGGAGCAGCGGCACTCTCCAAGACACCATGTCTTCAACACAGGATCAACACAAGGTTGTATTATTTAAGGCTCTTCATCAATTTCTTCTCATTGATCTGTGCCTCTGTGTGTGTGTGTGTGTGTGTGTGTGTGAACTAGGTTCCCTAGGACTGAAAGGCAAAACTGTGCTCCAAACAAGATCTCTCCTTCTTTAGGACTTGCATTATATTTTCAAACTGAACCACGTGATGGAAAACAATGGGAAATCCTATCTGTGTCTGAACCTGGGCTTAAGAGGAGTTGGGCTGGAATGACGGCTCTTGCCATCTGCTAATCTATGCATGTTTATCCAGGAAGTCCAAGCCAGCGTGTCCTTCTCTGAAAGGCACCACCGCCATCCTTGCATTCATTCAGGTAGGGAGGGAGGACAAAGTCTGTCCCAAATGCATTTTGCAGCCTGCCTCTGGACAGGCTGCTTCTGTGGGACAGCCTTTGCAGCAAAGAGTCAGGCGGCCCAAAGCTTTGGCCACGGATCACATCACAAGGGAAAGCACTCAAGGGCTGCAAAATCTGAATGGGCTGTTGGCACTTACCGCTTGTCCTGTGGCAGCGTTGAAGGCCTTATAAACGGTTCCAAACCCCCTGGAAACAGAACAGTGGCAAGAACAGAGAAGTTGGTCAGTGCTGAGAAGCAAAAGGCAGCCCAGGCAGGAGCTCTCTGCTGCCTGCAGTGTCTCAAAACCACCGGGCTTTGTCTACTCTTCAGCCAAAGGCACAGCAGCCCAGCAGCCCTCTGCCACGCAGAGTGTCCAAGGGAAAAGCTGGGTGCAACCGGAAGAGAAAGGGCTGCTACAAATCTCAAATGTACACACTAGACTGTGCATGCAGGGTTTTTCTTCGCCTTTTCCTTCTGGCATCTGTGCCTGTGGCATGCTTTTCCAGGCAATGAAACATACAGTCCTGCTGGGCCTTCTCACCACTCTCTTTTCATCCTACCTGCCAAACTCAGGCAACTCCACACAGCCTTCCTTATTTTCCTGACCACAGAATATTGTTTTCAGCAAAATACTACTAAGAAATGCTACTGACAGCTGCTATCTGACAGCTATCAGGTGGGACGCTGCTCTCTCAGGTTCTTCTTCCTTCATGTGTGTGGCCAAATTACTTTGAATCATACAAAACCATGTCTCCTGGGAAAATAGGCAAACTGGCGCCACGTGTTTGAGGGACAGGAAGGCTTCCAGGTCCTGCTCCTTGAGGCAGGCAAGATGTCGTCAGCATCCAGTGATCTTTCATGATGCCTTGTACTGCCTCAGCACTGAGACAGGGACAGACTAAAGCCAGGGGCTGAAGATGCTTGCAGCTTGCCTGACTTCCCACATGATATTGCAGCACCAAAATACCTGGCCCATGGTTCTGTAGAAGTAAGCACGGCTGCACTCACCCACTGCTAATAGGTCTCCATCCAGTGTACTTCTTCTCTGGATCTCCCACACTCACCTCACGCCCTGAAAAACAAAATGCAAGAAGCACACTTCAAATCAGAGATCCTGACTTCCAGGAGATCTGAAACCCAGCTTCACTCACATCAACAAGAACAACAACAGCAGCCCCAGCAAGACAGGCAGCTCTGCAGCACACCTGGCCTGCACAGAGCCTGATTCTCCACACTCCATTGAAGGGTTGCCTTGAGAGGAAACTAAGCCCATGGGAAAAGCATCAGAGCAGACAGAGACCAGAAAAGGACAGGCACCAAGGCAAGTGGTTGTCATCCAGAAACAGGAAGGAGGGCTGGAAAATCAGGACACTTCATTTTCTTGGGAAGAAACACTCTCTTGTGAGATTCAACAAAAGCTTTCATACTTCCAAAGTTTCAATGCACCCTCAGATCTGGGATGAATTTTTATCAATTTTTTTCTGCTGTTTTTTCCAGAGCAGAAAGAATATTGCAAAGTGAATTCTGGCAGAGGAGGGCACCTTCTCTACCTCTCAGCAGTTTGCCTAAAGAATGCCTTGACATTTTTAGAGAGAAGCAGCTCATGCTATAACCAAGAACAATGGCTCTAAGAATTAGGACCCTCTTCATTGATGAGCAGGCTAAGTTCTGAAGATGACTTTGCCCATTCCCCATTTAGTGAAGAACTACAAGTCCTTGTCTTCAGCCTGGCGTGCAGCAGTCACTGGCACTGGACTCAGCCCCTTGGACACCACCCACGTGCCCCATCTTCCCAAATGGGCACAGCCCAGACGGGGAACAAGGACAGCGCCGCTCCTCAGGCGCTGCCGTGACACAGACACCTGCACAAATGAGATGCTGATCCTTTCATCAGTCCAGGCAAAGCTGCAGCAACGGGATGGCAGCTGCAACCTCACAGCTAAGGAAGGCTCCAGCCTCTGCAGTCACACCAGCTGTCAGTGGCAGGGCAGGTATGACAAAAAGCTCGGCAAAGCCCACAAATGGCCACTGACAGCCACTGTGAAGAAGCCAGAGCCAGACTGAGCCCCGTTACAAGCTGCTGACCTCACTCAGGACAGAACATGATTGTCTTTGACTTCAGACCCACGGAGCAGTAGATCAATCCACCTTTTGTCCCAACAGCTGGTGGCAGACGCTGAGTAAACCGGGCTCTGTTCTGTACCTGACCGCTTATTCTCTGCACTGCACTGGCAGCTATTACCAGTGGCAAGAAGCAACTCAGTTGTACTGCAGAATCAGCAAGGCCTTGGTGTGCTTTCCTAGAGTACGACCTGTGCAGGGATTGAGGCCAATGCTTAGTATTCCAGGAGTATTTACCAGCGGGCAGTAGCAGTACAGCGTGCCTGGTACCAGAGGAACATGCAGCAGAGGATTCCTTCTTTGATGCATCTTCCTAAGCATACAACTAAGATATCAAAGAGGGACTGTAAAAAGAGTATCCTGTTTTGCTTCTTTTGGGGCACTTTGAAAAGAACTCTTCCTCTCTGATTCCTCAAGATTCTTCTAAGAATATAATTTTTTAACTTTTAGGGCGTACTGAAAAGACCTCTTCCTCTCTTAATTGTGCTGTCACCTGATGTTCATTTCAAGGAGGTCAGGCTAACCAAAATGGAGGATTCTTATCAAAAACAACTGTAGAAGGAATAGGAGAAGTACTAAGAGTCATAAAAACAACACCAGCATTAAACAAGCCGCACAGCCAATCAAATTCACTGATGTATTCTGTCTCCAAAGGCTGGTGACAAGTCAGGAGTCTAAAGGGAATCTAGGAAGCCAACTGTTCTGATCCGTTTGGCCAGACTAGCACACACATGTTCACCCGGTCACTGCATAGGTTGCAGGCTACTGCGGCTCAGGACACAATCCCTGCTTTTGTCTTTATTGCACAGGGAAGCTCAGGCAAAGCCCACCCACGCCCAGCTGCCCTCAAAGGCAAAAGGAACGCCCCAAATGCTCCCTGGCTGCCTCCGAGCACAACAATGGCTTCTGTAGGGAGTCCAAAAGGTCTGTCTGACACCAAAGCGAGGAAGAACATGTGCTACAGCTCATGCTGAGGCACACACTATAATGCGCTGCTCGATGGCACAGGAAATCCCCAGGACGTACTCAGCAGCTTCAGGAACTGCTTCTCTTTCTCCCGGCTTGAGAGGGCCGAACTGCTCACGCTCGGGTTTTCGGGCTGCGGAGAGGAGGCTTCTTCGGAGGATGCTGCTGCAGCGGCAGCTTTGATGGCAGATCCTGCGTCCATCTGGGACAAGAAATTTGTGTGTGTCAGAAAGGTGCCTGGCAGAGATGCCCCAGACAGAGCATTTCAAAGGCAAGCCCTTAGGAACAGCACTGGTGCTGTTAGGCTGCAAGCTGAGCTGCCAACTCTTCCACCTCCAGTCAAACCCAAACGAGCAGTCAGAGACCACAGCTTGTCACAGTCAGCCGTAGTAGAGACTGCAAAAGGGAAAGAACAACTTCACACTTCACCCCGTTCTGAGGACTGCATTCACCATGGACAGGGACAACTTGCTCAGAATCTGTGTGGGTCACCATGCTCGCCTGAGCAAACCCCTCAAAAAACAAAGCGAGCACTAAGAGGCCAGCAGAAATACATTCAGAGGATTGCTGGCCCACCGGCCAAAGCACTAGCCCTGCTGCCCAGGGCAGCAGCTGAGATTCAGCGGCCCAGTAAGTGTCCTTCTGACCAGCTGCCATGGAGACCACAGAGCATGGCAGTCAGAGACATTGCCCCCATCCACCTGCTGCTCTGCAGGGGAAAGGCAGCAAGGGCAGAGACCACTTGTTGCACGACTGCAGTGCCTCCTGCTCTTTCACTCACCTGCTTTTCTTCAGCTGGGCTGTACTGCAGCAGGACCTTATGCATCCTTTCCATTTCTTCTTTGTGCCTCTTCTCCATTGCCTTCATCTTCCTCTGAGCGTCCTGCAGCTCTGCCTGCAGCTTGATATTCTGTCAAGAGGAATCTTACTGGCATCTGCAGTCTCACTGCAAAAGTTTCCTCTTTTGCACTCTCAAAAGCACTTGTGTTCAGCCACTTCCTTCTGCTTCTCTACCCAGCTCTAACCCTTCCATCCTAGCTCTTCTGCCTGCTGCTCAGCACTGGAGCCTGCCAGGCTCTGTGCTTCCAGTGCCTGCAGTAGTCCTTGCTTCCCCTTTCCTGACATCTCCAGTTCATGCCCCCATCCCTGTCCTTCCCTCTGCTACCTGGCTAGTCAGGCTCACCTGCCCTTTCTTCAGCTTGTTCAGCTCCTGCCTCAGCTGGCACATGTTATCACACAGAGCAGCATTCTGGCACTGGAGCTGCACAGAAACAAAGAGAAGACGGCTTTAAACGTCCCACACATCACTTGTGTGGCAACCAAGACTGACGTGCTGATGCTTTCCAAAAGCAGTTTGTTCCCTTTCTTGTATTTACCAAGGGCCAGCTAAGAGACAATGCCACCCAGACAGACAGTGTCCAGAGAAACAGTGCTCATAAGGAGCCCAGAGGAGTCCAAAACAACACACAAGCTCTCTTTTCACACTCTGTGCCTCTTGACTATCTCTGGTTCTTATCTTTCCTCATCCAGGCTGCATGATGGCAATTTACTGCTTCATCTCAAGCAGCCTGTTCTGTCCCCTCTGTACCTCTGTCAGGGCTTTTTCCAGCTGCTCCATCTTCTTCTGCGCCTCCAACCTCTGTAGTTCCAGCTGTTGTCTCGCCTGATGAGGGGAAGACACACTTCCAGATGAAGTCCCAGCAATGCTCCCCAAAGAAAAGAAATAGAAGCTCCATGCCTCCAACAACCCCCGTACCTGAAGAGTGCACACTAGTGACTTTGTGCCCTCCAGCACTCCTGCCCTAACAAGAAACCTAGGAGGAGGCCCAACACGTGTAAGGAAAGGAGAGGTCACCTTCCTTCCCTGCTCTGATGGCTGCCTGTTTCCTGGCCCCCTCTCTTCAGGATTTCTGTCTGTTCTCAGAGACTCTGTTCTCAAATTCCCCCTGCCCTTTGATCAAGGAAAAGCTGCAGATGGACTGCAGGACGAGGACGAGGCCAGCACCTCGATGACCCAGTCACAAGACAGGCCACCAGCTGAAATACCAGCAACACGGGGCCTGTTGCAACTGCTTCAGGCTCAAAGGGAAGACTTCTGTCCACTGTGGAAGGACAGAAAGCAAGGAAGCCACTTGCTGGCACTGCACTTGGCAGCAAGGTCAGCAGCAGTCTGCTGCATGGCACGAGGCTGTGGGGAAGACGCTGCCCCTTCGCTGCCATGCTTTGGGTGGCGACCACCCAGCCTCCTGGGGAACTTGGCTTATGCCCGTGCTCAACCTGTGGCTGCATATACTGTCCCAGCATTGTCCTCTGGGTCTTCACAGGCCTTCAAGTAGGAGCCCTTGAAGCCCTCTGCTGCCCGGCCCAGCAACGTGTAGCCTACAGCAGATGCTTGCCACCATGTCACAGACTCAGGCTGCTCTTCTGCTAAGCCAGCCCTCCAAACTTGCCTGAAAACTTCCGGGATGTATTGTTTCTTACCAGTTTTTGCATGATCTTTCTTTCCTTCGCTTTCTCAGCAGATTGCCAGAGTCTCACAGCCTTGCTGCACTGCTCTTCTGCCCAGCGGAGCTGTTGAGCCATGTCTTCACATTGCTGCTTGCTGAGAGATCTTACAGCCAGCAGCTCACGACGAAGGCCCCTCACATCCTCTGCAAACATGACACACGGCAACAGTCAGAGACTACACAAGCAGAGGAATCTGCTGACCTTAAGCCCTTTCAGTTTCAGGCCAGGAGGAACCTGCCCTCAGCTCCTTCACTCCTCAGAAGCCCTGCAGACAGAGCTGGCTTCGCAGCAGCTGCACTAGGCAGGGCGATCCCCAGAAACAAAGCGCACGAGGCTCTCACCCAGTATCGCCTCCTTGGCCTGCGTGGCTGTGCGCACTTGGGCTTCCACACGGCTCCTGGCTATCTCCAGCTCTGATACGTGCTGCTGAGCCTCCAGCAGGCTGCTTTGCAGCCTCTCCTTCTCTGACCTACAAGTTGTGAAGACGAAGAGCAATTGTTCCTGGCACACAGGGGCAGTTTCTCCTGTATGATGTGCCTTAAGAACCCTACACCTTAGTATGGAAAACAGCTTGCATGGAAACTCAGGTACAGCAGGACAATTTTACCACTTCAAATAGCAAAGCAAGCCCCTCCAGGTGACTGGGCAGCCTTTCCTCATGATCTAGCCCAGCACAGAAAGCCCAGCTGAGTTTGAGCTCAGCGGACAAAGCTCAGATTGCCGTTGCCTGACTTATCACACACGGGTGGCTGTGCCCACAAAGTCTCTGCAAACGAGCAAAAGCCAGCCTCTGCTCACAGCCCTCAGCTCATCAGCACTTCCAAGTCCCTCTGCAGGGGGACAGAACAGTGTTCTCCTGGCCGACCCGTCAATGTTTCATGCTATCCACGGTGTACGTATAGGTACTTTGTTTGCCAGGCACTCTCTAAGTAAAAGGGACTGAAGGAATTCACCAAACGACATTATTGGAGTGAAACCTCCAGCTTCTAGCAACATGAGTAGGAAACCAGAACCAGGTTTTTATCTGAACAAGAACTGTGTAGGAAAAGGAGAGATGGACAGGTATCCTGCCATTTAAATCCTTGGAAGTTTGTGAACAAGAACACTTCGTACCTTGGCAAGCGTGGAGAGGAGGCACCGGTGCTCGGGGCGGCTTTGTGCCCAGCCAGCTCATGGCAGGGCTGTGGAATCAAAACGCCTAAATCCTGCAGTGCATGGGAAGATTGCCTTCCCGGTCAGCCTGCGCTTAAGCTGTGCTGTGCCCGGGCACTGTCCATTGCCCTGGCGCTGTGCCTTGCGGACGGTCAGTCCCGTTTGTGGCTCCGCGCTGCTTCGCAGCTGCCCGAGGCTCTCCCCCCTCACAGAGGGGCCCCGCCCCGCCCCAGGCGCCCCCTGGCGGCTGCCCCGCCCCGCCCGGCCCGCGCAGGGGCGCTCCCTTCCCATGGCGCCCCCCAGCGGCAGCCGCCCCTCACTGCAGGCACGGGGGCGGGATCGGGCCCTGCTGCTCGTCCTGGCGCTCGGCTCCCTTTTCCAAGAGCGAGCGCGGCTTGGAAGGAAGCCTTTTCCAACTGTGTCCCTCTGCTTTACTTTGAGGGGGCCGAAAGTCTCCCCTGAAGGTGGGCCTAGTGCGTCCATAAGTGCTGACGCAGCAAAAGGCCCATTTGTTCTCCCACCAGCTGCCACTACTGGCTCAAAAGCAGCGCCCAGCTCTGGAAGGAGAAACAGCCCGCGGCACAGTGGTGCCATCCCTGCCCAGCCGGAGCTCTCTGGCAGAGCAGCAGCAGCAGCAGCAGCAGCAGCAGGGCTTGCCTTGGCTTCACCTGGGAAGCCAGAAGCCTCCATAAATCAGCGGGTTCCCAGGCTGCATCGGCTCCTGATGCTGGGTGAATCCTGCTAGCTCTGACTGCTTCCAAAAGGTTATAAAGGCAGCAGTATAGACATACATGCAGAGCAACCAGCGTCCAATACATGTGTAAAACTACGGGGGTTTGTGTGCTATTATGAGGGCTGTCATGCTGATAGTGAGTGCCTCCTCCACAGCTTGTGTGCAGTACCATTGCTGGGCCACTTTCCTCCCCAAGCAGTCACCCCCAGCTTCGTTCTCTGGCTCTGTTGCATCTCAAAGCTCAGTTGCCCAAGCTCCTGTGTTCCAGCTCTCAGGCTGGAGCACCAACCCGTGCTGTTGCACGTGAACAAATGGTCTGTCTCCAGTTCACTGTGCTGGCAGAAAGCACTTTTGCTAAGACGTAGGACGTAGAAAGTAGAAGAAAAAATTGGTTGGAAACTCTTGGGATGGGGGCAGGCTGCCAGAGCTTTCGGTGCTTTCATTTGAGGAAACAGCAGTGTTTTGTGAATGGTGGGCAGAAAACGGTATGCATAGCTCTGTGGACTGTTTTGTAAGAAGTGCATGCTTGAAACTACTCCCTGATCTCCAGCCCTGAGGAAATGAGGGTCACCCACCAACATTTTAAAGCTTTGGGATTAGGACACTAGGACGGTGCAAATGTGGTGTCTGTAGATGCAAAGGCATTCGTTATCTAATCAATAATTTCTTGAGCATTGTCCTGACTTCCAGTCTGACACACAGAGGGAATTTGCATCAGGACAATATGCAGCCTGGAAGGAAGCTTCTGAACTTTGGAAGGCTTGTGGTTGCTCTGTTTTCCTGAGCCTGCCTTCCTAAGGTGTGCCCACCAGCTGAGCTATTTGGTCTCTGCCTCAGGGTCTCCTCCTTTTTCGGTGGGACTTGCCCATTTTGCCACATTGGTTTCCTCCCCCCACCAGCTTCTCCGGTGTCCCGCATTGGGATTTGATTTCCTGTTCCTTCTTTCTGTGTGTCCATTAGAGTCAGATCTCTGTGACTCCCAGATGTGTGCCCAAGAAAGCTGCCAGAAGTGAGTCACAGGCCCCAAAGGCTTCTTTGAGGTGCTGTGATTGTGCAGCAGCAGTGTGCTGTGTGTGCAGCAGGTTGGTTACTTGGCTTTTTCTCCCCACTTAGGTGTAATTCTTCCTTCAGCGAGCCCTACAATTTGCTGGTTGATGTCAGCCATGCAGTAAATAGGCAGGAATGGCAGGCATTCCAACGTAGGGAACTCTCCGGGATATTAGCAAAGCACGATTTCACCCACAGAATTTAAAAGCAAATTTAAAACTGGCTTTAGTCAGAAGCACTGCTGGCCAAAAGGGCGCGTGGCCTTTGGTTTCCTCACATCCTGGTTGTCTCTCAGTGTTCAGCTTGGTGTACAGGGTGTATGGGCTTGGTGCCTGTTTTGTGTTACTCTTGGTTCCTTTGAGCTGTGGGTTTTGGACTGCAAGGGGGTTTTGTGCTGCTTTGGGGCAGAGGAGAACTTTCCGGGCTTTTCTTCTGTCTTAGCTGCTGAGAAGGTTGGGTTGCCATGCATGAATTCACAGACCAACCCAGAGCAGCTGCTATTGTGATGTCAGCAGAGGGCTGCCACGTCACAGCGCTGTCAGCAGGAGGTTTCCTGGTGCCCGCAAGGCCTCAGCGTCCAGAGCAGCCCTTGGCACGCTCGTGGCAGGAGGATCACCTCGACTGTGCTGTTCTCAGATTACAGCGGGTGTCCTTTTGCTTCTGTATTTTCTTGCACAGTCCGTAGAGTCGTGCAAGTGTCCTGTTGCTCCCCTTTTTCCTTGCACAGTCTGGGGACTTGTGCAAGAGGGGGGTTTTTTCTATTTTTTTTCCTGGCCTACGGACTCGAGCAGCACTGCTCAAACCATGGAGCGAGTCCGTAGAGCAGTCAGCAGCGCCTTTTCATTGGCGGCTTCTCGGAAAGCTTTTCATCGTTTGACTGGTAAATAGAAGTTTTTCCTTGGGGCAGCACGTTGAAACAAAAATGGCATAAAGATGCCATGTGTTTGGTAAAGCTCCTGTCAACAGCTTCACCTAAAAAGGGGGTATCTCTTGCCCAGCAGGGTGTGGGAACCTCCCAAATGCAGACTGGGGGAGCTTTGCAGGTGTCCTTCTAGAAACTGTTTGGTTCTCTCCAGAGCTGAGGAAAAGCATCTTTTTTCTGCATACCATCCTTCAAGGACGTGCCTGTCTAAGTGGGCCCCCTGTGTGTGCTACCAGAGCGACTGGCTTTGCGCTGAAGGGCAAAGTGCCGAGCAGTTTGTGTGTGCTCCTGAACCCCGGAGCTGGGCCTGTGCTGTGTCCCAACAGAAGTGCAAGCGCTAAGAGGGGCTTGGTGGGAGCTTTTGTGGGGAATTGTTTACAGCAAGCGTGTGGGACATGCTGCATGCAATTTACAAAAAGAAAGAGCAAATCCAGAAAAGAGAGGAGAAAAAAGCTGCTTTAGCTGCAGGCTGCACAATGAGCTTCAATGTAGGCACTGACTGCTAAGGAACAATTTGCATCTTCTCAGCCAAGTTTCTAGGTCCTTAGTGGCAAAGCCGAGCAAAAGGTAGACACAGCCTAGGGTATTGGCCTGCAGTCTCGCTTGCTGTGCTAAAGAAGTGTTGCTCCTGGAGGGATTGGTTGCGAAAGGAAAATGCTCTCTGCTTGGGTGGACTTGTTCTGTGGGATTCCTCAGCACAAACAGATTTCTAACAGCACCTGGTTCATTTTACCTTGTCCCCGGCAGGTCGCCTCAGACGTGGAAGGAATCGAGTGCACGTTTTGGTGAGTGGGATGGGCACCCTTGACATTCCTGGTGTCTGAGGATTGTGGAGAAAGCTGTGGCCTTGGCCTGTTGCAGTAGAGTGCCAGCAGAAAGTCCACTAAGTCGATGTGTGCATGAACACTACCAAAAGGATTCCATCCGTTTCCTCCTTTTCCACGGAAGAGGTTATAATTAATGAAAGTCAAGCTTTGCAGACAGGAGGCTGCATGCTGATTGTAGGCAGGCTGAAACATCTCCTTCAGAAGCATATGCAATCCCGTCCAAACATTAGTCTCATTAGTGCACTTGAATTGAGTTTGGATGACTGAGCATCCCACTTGTCTCCAAATTCATGACTTCTGCTGAAGAGAGCTGAGGATAGAGCTCAGGAGAAATAAGGTTCTAAATGACAGGTTACTCCCTGTCCCTCACGCTGCTGCCTGTCTGCAGAGCACCTCCTCTGGCTCGCTCTCTTCCTCTGGAGGCTAAAGGGGAGGTGTCCTGTCAAAGGACAACAAACCTCCACGTGTCGTCAGTGCAGGGCCTGAGCATCCTGCACCAAGGAGTGGCAGCTTTGGTTGGTTCAGTGCAAAGCTTTGGTGCAGTGCAGAGCTGCAAGGTTGTGAGCAGGCAGCACTTGCCCTTTGTGGCTGAAGATGCTGTGGGCTGGAGTCCTGCCATGACCTAGCTCTTCAGCCCAGCCACTGACCCGTGGGAAATGGGATCTGAACTTTCCCATGCAGGCACCATTTTCCTGGCATTCTCACAGGGACTGGGAACTTCCCTTGCTTTGAGATAAGCGGTAGCAGGATGTCCCTTAGTGCTACTGGTGCAAAAGTCAGCCCCTTTGTGCACAGAGCCTGTGCAGGCTCCCTGTTGTCAGCAGAGGGAGAGGGCCCAAGGCGCAGTTCACCGCCTTGTGGGGTACGGAGGAGCCACTGTTGCCTGCAGGGACCTACCCCTCTCCATGCCCTGTCTAGGTAGCTACAGTCACTGCTTCGACTACACCCTTAACTGTGACATGAGCCAAGTTTGTTGAGAAGAATCCTGAGCTGCTCTGCATGGCAGAGACAAGGTCTGTCTGTGAAGGGCTGGAATGCAGTTCCTATTGGCTGCTCTCCAAGGCCTGAAATCCTGAGGGGAAGCCAGCTGATCAGAGCTGAGCAGGGAAGTATTCCCTGCTTCTACTCAGACACTTCCAGAGCAACTCAAGGGTTAGTTGGGACATAAACACCACCTAAACACCACCTCAACAGCCCCACACACAACAGATCTTGCCTTCACATGAGCTGTGTCTCTGCTTGCTGCTTCTGCCAGCTCTCAGGAGCCAACTTCCCTGCTCCTTATTGCTGCTTTGTGGTTTTTCCCTGCCCATTCCTTGCAGGTCCCTCAAGGAGAGGTCCTCGCCAGTCAGGACTCCTCGGTCCAGGCAGGAAAGGCGGAGCGGCAGGAGAGCACGGATAGAGTGCGCGGCGCTCAGGAGTTCAGGTATGTGTTAAGCTTTCTCGCTTTCTCTGAGCAGGGGTGGGCGTTGCTGGGCTTTTGGAGGCCCAGGGTCGAAGAACAAATTTGGCTTTCTCATAGTTTGACTTGCTCAGCACAGCCAGGAGAAGGCAGCCCAGGGCAGGTCTGGCTGCCGACTGACCTAGAGCATAGCTGCCTCCTGGGACTCACTTCTCAAACCTTGACTAAAAGCATTCTGAACTAGATGAGAGTTAAAACAAGGGAGGTTCAGGCTGAGCTTAAGGAAAGAAAAGCATTGACCTGGAAAGACAATCATGCAGCAGAACAAGTGCCTCAGAGAGCATGTACAGTGCTGGTTTTGCAAGGAGACTGTGTTGCAATTAAAGGCTTGTTTGTCCGTCCCCTTGTTGTAGGTGGAAGCAGTTGTCTGCATTTGAGGGAAAGCACCACTCCTCACTAGAGAGGGCGTTTGAAGTGGCGGCACAGACAGCGGAGGAATCACAGCCTCAGAGGGATCTGCTGAAGGAAGCAGTTCCTCTGGCAGCGCCAAAGGTACGCTCACCTTAATCCTAGGCAGCACCTGTGGGAGAGGGATTGGTCCTAGCCAGGCCCCCCTGAATGCTGCTTCTGGCAGCAAGCTAAGAGCGAGACTGTGTTGTTGTTGTTGTTGTTCCTCTTGAAAAATGGTGCCCCCCACTTGCAGGTTTGCCGCCCGCAGCGGCCAGCCCACAGGGGTCTGGAGAAGCTGCTCCAGGAGTTCTCTCGCCAAGGGCACGCACTGTCCCAGGTGTGCAGAGAGAAGGCGGTGCTGGCGCAAGAGAACGCTGCCCTGGAAGCCCGACTGGCAGCCACGGAGCGGGACCTACGAGGCGTTTCAGAGCAGCTGGCAGAGGCCAGGTAAAGGCAGGGAGGGGACATGATTGAAGGTCTGGAATTACAAAGGTGGTGAGCATTATGTCAGGATTTACTGCCTCCTGTGTGCTCTCCTGATGTTTCTCAGACAGGGAGGCAAAGAGACATGAGAAAAAAGTAAAGGATACTGTGATCTGAATGTTATTTTTCTGCCAAATCAAGCTCTCCAAGCTCTTCTGGGTGCCTGCTTGGGACCTCTTGCACATTCCTGTGAAAAGTGCAAAGCAAACCAACTTGGCACTGAATTGAGTACCAAGGAAACCATGCAGATGTTTCCTGAAACCAGAAGTTTCCCTCTGGTTTTGCTTTCTCCTTCGGTGCATCTAAACATTATTTTTTCTTTGCCAAGTAGTTTGACATGGGATTTTCAGAATTCAAGGCTCTTACATGGGAATGTTGTGAGTAGGGTGCTGATGCTTCAGCTGAAGATGGAAGGTCATGCTGAAAAAAAATCTTGAGACTCTTCAGAGCTCACTCTTGTGGAGTATGATGCAGGACCTAGAATAGCTTATTAGCAGCAGCAGCAGCAGCAGCAGGGAAAGGTCTTGTGACTTCTCAACAGTCTCTAGGGATTCTTGCTGAGCACTGATACTTGCCCACTTGTCCCCCCACCTCTGTAACCTCGGTCAAGGTCCCTTTGGCTGGTCCCTCTTCCTTTTTAAAGAGTGCCAAGTCATTTGGGCACTACCAGCTTAATTACCATAAATAAAGGTAGCAAGTGTTCTTGTTCACAAACTTCCAATGATTTAAATGGCAGGATACCTGTCCATCTCTCCCTTTCCTATATAGTTCTTGTTCAGATAAAAACCTGGTTCTGGTTTCCTACTCATGTTGCTAGAAGCTGGAGGTTTCACTCCAATAATGTCGTTTGGTGAATTCCTTCAGTCCCTTTTACTTAGAGAGTGCCTGGCAAACAAAGTACCTATAGGTACACCGTGGATAGCATGAAACATTGACGGGTCGGCCAGGAGAACACTGTTCTGTCCCCCTGCAGAGGGACTTGGAAGTGCTGATGAGCTGAGGGCTGTGAGCAGAGGCTGGGCTTTTGCTCGTTTGCAGAGACTTTGTGGGCACAGCCACCCGTGTGTGATAAGTCAGGCAACGGCAATCTGAGCTTTGTCCGCTGAGCTCAAACTCAGCTGGGCTTTCTGTGCTGGGCTAGATCATGAGGAAAGGCTGCCCAGTCACCTGGAGGGGCTTGCTTTGCTATTTGAAGTGGTAAAATTGTCCTGCTGTACCTGAGTTTCCATGCAAGCTGTTTTCCATACTAAGGTGTAGGGTTCTTAAGGCACATCATACTGGAGAAACTGCCCCTGTGTGCCAGGAACAATTGCTCTTTGTCTTCACAACTTGTAGGTCAGAGAAGGAGAGGCTGCAAAGCAGCCTGCTGGAGGCTCAGCAGCACGTATCAGAGCTGGAGATAGCCAGGAGCCGTGTGGAAGCCCAAGTGCGCACAGCCACGCAGGCCAAGGAGGCGATACTGGGTGAGAGCCTCGTGCGCTTTGTTTCTGGGGATCGCCCTGCCTAGTGCAGCTGCTGCGAAGCCAGCTCTGTCTGCAGGGCTTCTGAGGAGTGAAGGAGCTGAGGGCAGGTTCCTCCTGGCCTGAAACTGAAAGGGCTTAAGGTCAGCAGATTCCTCTGCTTGTGTAGTCTCTGACTGTTGCCGTGTGTCATGTTTGCAGAGGATGTGAGGGGCCTTCATCGTGAGCTGCTGGCTGTAAGATCTCTCAGCAAGCAGCAATGTGAAGACATGGCTCAACAGCTCCGCTGGGCAGAAGAGCAGTGCAGCAAGGCTGTGAGACTCTGGCAATCTGCTGAGAAAGCGAAGGAAAGAAAGATCATGCAAAAACTGGTAAGAAACAATACATCCCGGAAGTTTTCAGGCAAGTTTGGAGGGCTGGCTTAGCAGAAGAGCAGCCTGAGTCTGTGACATGGTGGCAAGCATCTGCTGTAGGCTACACGTTGCTGGGCCGGGCAGCAGAGGGCTTCAAGGGCTCCTACTTGAAGGCCTGTGAAGACCCAGAGGACAATGCTGGGACAGTATATGCAGCCACAGGTTGAGCACGGGCAGAAGCCAAGTTCCCCAGGAGGCTGGGTGGTCGCCACCCAAAGCATGGCAGCGAAGGGGCAGCGTCTTCCCCACAGCCTCGTGCCATGCAGCAGACTGCTGCTGACCTTGCTGCCAAGTGCAGTGCCAGCAAGTGGCTTCCTTGCTTTCTGTCCTTCCACAGTGGACAGAAGTCTTCCCTTTGAGCCTGAAGCAGTTGCAACAGGCCCCGTGTTGCTGGTATTTCAGCTGGTGGCCTGTCTTGTGACTGGGTCATCGAGGTGCTGGCCTCGTCCTCGTCCTGCAGTCCATCTGCAGCTTTTCCTTGATCAAAGGGCAGGGGGAATTTGAGAACAGAGTCTCTGAGAACAGACAGAAATCCTGAAGAGAGGGGGGCCAGGAAACAGGCAGCCATCAGAGCAGGGAAGGAAGGTGACCTCTCCTTTCCTTACACACGTTGGGCCTCCTCCTAGGTTTCTTGTTAGGGCAGGAGTGCTGGAGGGCACAAAGTCACTAGTGTGCACTCTTCAGGTACGGGGGTTGTTGGAGGCATGGAGCTTCTATTTCTTTTCTTTGGGGAGCATTGCTGGGACTTCATCTGGAAGTGTGTCTTCCCCTCATCAGGCGAGACAACAGCTGGAACTACAGAGGTTGGAGGCGCAGAAGAAGATGGAGCAGCTGGAAAAAGCCCTGACAGAGGTACAGAGGGGACAGAACAGGCTGCTTGAGATGAAGCAGTAAATTGCCATCATGCAGCCTGGATGAGGAAAGATAAGAACCAGAGACAGTCAAGAGGCACAGAGTGTGAAAAGAGAGCTTGTGTGTTGTTTTGGACTCCTCTGGGCTCCTTATGAGCACTGTTTCTCTGGACACTGTCTGTCTGGGTGGCATTGTCTCTTAGCTGGCCCTTGGTAAATACAAGAAAGAGAACAAACTGCTTTTGGAAAGCGTCAGCACGTCAGTCTTGGTTGCCACACAAGTGATGTGTGGGACATTTAAAGCCGTCTTCTCTTTGTTTCTGTGCAGCTCCAGTGCCAGAATGCTGCTCTGTGTGATAACATGTGCCAGCTGAGGCAGGAGCTGAACAAGCTGAAGAAAGGGCAGGTGAGCCTGACTAGCCAGGTAGCAGAGGGAAGGACAGGGATGGGGGCATGAACTGGAGATGTCAGGAAAGGGGAAGCAAGGACTACTGCAGGCACTGGAAGCACAGAGCCTGGCAGGCTCCAGTGCTGAGCAGCAGGCAGAAGAGCTAGGATGGAAGGGTTAGAGCTGGGTAGAGAAGCAGAAGGAAGTGGCTGAACACAAGTGCTTTTGAGACTGCAAAAGAGGAAACTTTTGCAGTGAGATTGCAGATGCCAGTAAGATTCCTCTTGACAGAATATCAAGCTGCAGGCAGAGCTGCAGGACGCTCAGAGGAAGATGAAGGCCATGGAGAAGAGGCACAAAGAAGAAATGGAAAGGATGCATAAGGTCCTGCTGCAGTACAGCCCAGCTGAAGAAAAGCAGGTGAGTGAAAGAGCAGGAGGCACTGCAGTCGTGCAACAAGTGGTCTCTGCCCTTGCTGCCTTTCCCCTGCAGAGCAGCAGGTGGATGGGGGCAAAGTCTCTGACGGCCATGCTCTGTGGTCTCCATGGCAGCTGGTCAGAAGGACACTTACTGGGCCGCTGAATCTCAGCTGCTGCCCTGGGCAGCAGGGCTAGTGCTTTGGCCGGTGGGCCAGCAATCCTCTGAATGTATTTCTGCTGGCCTCTTAGTGCTCGCTTTGTTTTTTGAGGGGTTTGCTCAGGCGAGCATGGTGACCCACACAGATTCTGAACAAGTTGTCCCTGTCCATGGTGAATGCAGTCCTCAGAACGGGGTGAAGTGTGAAGTTGTTCTTTCCCTTTTGCAGTCTCTACTACGGCTGACTGTGACAAGCTGTGGTCTCTGACTGCTCGTTTGGGTTTGACTGGAGGTGGAAGAGTTGGCAGCTCAGCTTGCAGCCTAACAGCACCAGTGCTGTTCCTAAGGGCTTGCCTTTGAAATGCTCTGTCTGGGGCATCTCTGCCAGGCACCTTTCTGACACACACAAATTTCTTGTTCCAGATGGACGCAGGATCTGCCATCAAAGCTGCCGCTGCAGCAGCATCCTCCGAAGAAGCCTCCTCTCCGCAGCCCGAAAACCCGAGCGTGAGCAGTTCGGCCCTCTCAAGCCGGGAGAAAGAGAAGCAGTTCCTGAAGCTGCTGAGTACGTCCTGGGGATTTCTTGTGCCATCGAGCAGCGCATTATAGTGTGTGCCTCAGCATGAGCTGTAGCACATGTTCTTCCTCGCTTTGGTGTCAGACAGACCTTTTGGACTCCCTACAGAAGCCATTGTTGTGCTCGGAGGCAGCCAGGGAGCATTTGGGGCGTTCCTTTTGCCTTTGAGGGCAGCTGGGCGTGGGTGGGCTTTGCCTGAGCTTCCCTGTGCAATAAAGACAAAAGCAGGGATTGTGTCCTGAGCCGCAGTAGCCTGCAACCTATGCAGTGACCGGGTGAACATGTGTGTGCTAGTCTGGCCAAACGGATCAGAACAGTTGGCTTCCTAGATTCCCTTTAGACTCCTGACTTGTCACCAGCCTTTGGAGACAGAATACATCAGTGAATTTGATTGGCTGTGCGGCTTGTTTAATGCTGGTGTTGTTTTTATGACTCTTAGTACTTCTCCTATTCCTTCTACAGTTGGTTTTGATAAGAATCCTCCATTTTGGTTAGCCTGGCCTCCTTGAAATGAACATCAGGTGACAGCACAATTAAGAGAGGAAGAGGTCTTTTCAGTACGCCCTAAAAGTTAAAAAATTATATTCTTAGAAGAATCTTGAGGAATCAGAGAGGAAGAGTTCTTTTCAAAGTGCCCCAAAAGAAGCAAAACAGGATACTCTTTTTACAGTCCCTCTTTGATATCTTAGTTGTATGCTTAGGAAGATGCATCAAAGAAGGAAGCCTCTGCTGCATGTTCCTCTGGTACCAGGCACGCTGTACTGCTACTGCCCGCTGGTAAATACTCCTGGAATACTAAGCATTGGCCTCAATCCCTGCACAGATCGTACTCTAGGAAAGCACACCAAGGCCTTGCTGATTCTGCAGTACAACTGAGTTGCTTCTTGCCACTGGTAATAGCTGCCAGTGCAGTGCAGAGAATAAGCGGTCAGGTACAGAACAGAGCCCGGTTTACTCAGCGTCTGCCACCAGCTGTTGGGACAAAAGGTGGATTGATCTACTGCTCCGTGGGTCTGAAGTCAAAGACAATCATGTTCTGTCTTGAGTGAGGTCAGCAGCTTGTAACGGGGCTCAGTCTGGCTCTGGCTTCTTCACAGTGGCTGTCAGTGGCCATTTGTGGGCTTTGCCGAGCTTTTTGTCATACCTGCCCTGCCACTGACAGCTGGTGTGACTGCAGAGGCTGGAGCCTTCCTTAGCTGTGAGGTTGCAGCTGCCGTCCCGTTGCTGCAGCTTTGCCTGGACTGATGAAAGGATCAGCATCTCATTTGTGCAGGTGTCTGTGTCACGGCAGCGCCTGAGGAGCGGCGCTGTCCTTGTTCCCCGTCTGGGCTGTGCCCACTTGGGAAGATGGGGCACGTGGGTGGTGTCCAAGGGGCTGAGTCCAGTGCCAGTGACTGCTGCACGCCAGGCTGAAGACAAGGACTTGTAGTTCTTCACTAAATGGGGAATGGGCAAAGTCATCTTCAGAACTTAGCCTCCTCATCAATGAAGAGGGTCCTAATTCTTAGAGCCATTGTTCTTGGTTATAGCATGAGCTGCTTCTCTCTAAAAATGTCAAGGCATTCTTTAGGCAAACTGCTGAGAGGTAGAGAAGGTGCCCTCCTCTGCCAGAATTCACTTTGCAATATTCTTTCTGCTCTGGAAAAAACAGCAGAAAAAAATTGATAAAAATTCATCCCAGATCTGAGGGTGCATTGAAACTTTGGAAGTATGAAAGCTTTTGTTGAATCTCACAAGAGAGTGTTTCTTCCCAAGAAAATGAAGTGTCCTGATTTTCCAGCCCTCCTTCCTGTTTCTGGATGACAACCACTTGCCTTGGTGCCTGTCCTTTTCTGGTCTCTGTCTGCTCTGATGCTTTTCCCATGGGCTTAGTTTCCTCTCAAGGCAACCCTTCAATGGAGTGTGGAGAATCAGGCTCTGTGCAGGCCAGGTGTGCTGCAGAGCTGCCTGTCTCGCTGGGGCTGCTGTTGTTGTTCTTGTTGATGTGAGTGAAGCTGGGTTTCAGATCTCCTGGAAGTCAGGATCTCTGTTTTGAAGTGTGCTTCTTGCATTTTGTTTTTCAGGGCGTGAGGTGAGTGTGGGAGATCCAGAGAAGAAGTACACTGGATGGAGACCTATTGGCAGTGGGTGAGTGCACGCTTACTTCTACAGAACCATGGGCCAGGTATTTTGGTGCTGCAATATCATGTGGGAAGTCAGGCAAGCTGCAAGCATCTTCAGCCCCTGGCTTTAGTCTGTCCCTGTCTCAGTGCTGAGGCAGTACAAGGCATCATGAAAGATCACTGGATGCTGACGACATCTTGCCTGCCTCAAGGAGCAGGACCTGGAAGCCTTCCTGTCCCTCAAACACGTGGCACCAGTTTGCCTATTTTCCCAGGAGACATGGTTTTGTATGATTCAAAGTAATTTGGCCACACTCATGAAGGAAGAAGAACCTGAGAGAGCAGTGTCCCACCTGATAGCTGTCAGATAGCAGCTGTCAGTAGCATTTCTTAGTAGTATTTTGCTGAAAACAACATTCTGTGGTCAGGAAAATAAGGAAGGCTGTGTGGAGTTGCCTGAGTTTGGCAGGTAGGATGAAAAGAGAGTGGTGAGAAGGCCCAGCAGGACTGTATGTTTCATTGCCTGGAAAGGCACGCCACAGGCACAGATGCCAGAAGGAAAAGGCGAAGAAAAGACCCGCATGCACAGTCTAGTGTGTACATTTGAGATTTGTAGCAGCCCTTTCTCTTCCGGTTGCACCCAGCTTTTCCCTTGGACACTCTGCGTGGCAGAGGGCTGCTGGGCTGCTGTGCCTTTGGCTGAAGAGTAGACAAAGCCCGGTGGTTTTGAGACACTGCAGGCAGCAGAGAGCTCCTGCCTGGGCTGCCTTTTGCTTCTCAGCACTGACCAACTTCTCTGTTCTTGCCACTGTTCTGTTTCCAGGGGGTTTGGAACCGTTTATAAGGCCTTCAACGCTGCCACAGGACAAGCGGTAAGTGCCAACAGCCCATTCAGATTTTGCAGCCCTTGAGTGCTTTCCCTTGTGATGTGATCCGTGGCCAAAGCTTTGGGCCGCCTGATTCTTTGCTGCAAAGGCTGTCCCACAGAAGCAGCCTGTCCAGAGGCAGGCTGCAAAATGCATTTGGGACAGACTTTGTCCTCCCTCCCTACCTGAATGAATGCAAGGATGGCGGTGGTGCCTTTCAGAGAAGGACACGCTGGCTTGGACTTCCTGGATAAACATGCATAGATTAGCAGATGGCAAGAGCCGTCATTCCAGCCCAACTCCTCTTAAGCCCAGGTTCAGACACAGATAGGATTTCCCATTGTTTTCCATCACGTGGTTCAGTTTGAAAATATAATGCAAGTCCTAAAGAAGGAGAGATCTTGTTTGGAGCACAGTTTTGCCTTTCAGTCCTAGGGAACCTAGTTCACACACACACACACACACACACACACACACACACACACACACACATGTGCGCAGATCAATGAGAAGAAATTGATGAAGAGCCTTAAATAATACAACCTTGTGTTGATCCTGTGTTGAAGACATGGTGTCTTGGAGAGTGCCGCTGCTCCTTGGGACGATAAGTTCATAGTCCTTAATTCTTGTTTTTGGCTCTCGGCAAATACAACTGCATCTTTCTGGTAGTTCATTATCCACCTGCAGTGCTGCGCTCAGGAACTGCACTTGGAGGGAGGTGGAGGAGGCGTCCGAAAGCCCGAAGCCCTGCTTATGACCTGCCGTGCATCCATAGGGTACCACATAAAGGGTTATTCATTCTTAAAGCCACTAAACAATTACAAATGACAATAATTCCACAGTGTAAACCATGTCCAAGATTGTTCTTCAGAGTTGCGAAGCCCAAACTGAAGAAGTTAGGATGTGCTAGGATTGTAACTTTACTTTGAGTCGCCTTGGAGTTTTTTTTTGGACATCATGGTCCCTGTCATGTAGGTGTGTGTTTCCTTTGGCACCCAGTCAAGAATGGCAGCCATCTCCAAAAGGCTGGTGAAAGCCCCTAGAAATGCTAACGTATTTCCAGTGGTTTCAATTTACCTTCACAGGAGTAAAATTACTTTTGGCTTGCAAAAGATGTGTGAATGATAATAGTAGTGATAAACAAAGTCTGTTTGAGAAGTCTGCAGGTGCAGAGAGTGCTGTTAGCGCTTTGTGGTTGATGGTTTAGCGTCCATTTCTACCGAGGTGACAAGGCATCCAGGCCCGTGAGTGCACGGAGAAAGAGGCTCTCGTCATGTCCGCTCCTGATGGCTTTTCAATGTCATTGTAGGTGGCCATAAAGCAAATTAATCTCCAGTGCCAGGGCTGCGAGGATGTGTTGAAGGAAATCCTGGTCATGAAAGAATATAAGAACCCGAATATTGTCACCTACCTAGAAAGGTAAATATTCTGGCAGAAAATGGATCTTTCAATTAACATCAATCTAGTCCTGCACAAGGCATGGGAGGAGATTGCATTTTGTCCCCATGAATGCTTCCTGGCAGAAATAGCTTGAAGATCGATCTCAGAAACCTGGCTCTCTTACTAAGCCAGCAGCATGCATGTTCACTCGCTGCATGTTGTTTTGCTCTTTTGGGGTGTGATTTCTTCCACGTGTCGAGGAGAAGTGCCGAGAAAGCATCACAGAAAGGATTTCCCTTGCGCCATTCCCACTGGTTTCCATTGCCTTTCCATGCCAAAAGACTAGGCTAGGAGAAACATAATTTGCCAGGTTTGAAATTGTTTTTCCTGTTTGTGACTGTCCTTTCTGCAAAGTTTTCCAAAGGCTGTTGGCAGTGCTGCACACCCACCTGCCCTTCACAGTAAAAGCTGTGAAGACTGTGCCTCCTTGCTGCTGGACTTAATGGTGCAATTTGTGTATGAAGATGATGAAGCAGCTGCCGGGATGTGTCCGCTTCCAGATTAATCTTTGCCATCACAAAACTGGCCTTTTCCCCTGCTTGTCACCTAAGCCGCCTCCTTTTCCACGGATGTGCCTTCCTCATTCAGACGGCACAGATGGCAAGCACTGGATAGCCTGGGTGGAGTGTGTCTTCATTTGATTCTGTCTTCATTTACCAGTGACCTGGAAACAAAACTCAGCTGCAGTCTTTTCTTCATCCGGCAATTCAGCTGTGCACATTCAGCTCCACGCTGTTGCTTTCATCTTGCAGCTACCTTGTCAATGAGGATGTCCTGGTGGTGTTGGAGTATATGGATGGAGGCTCCTTAGCTGATGTGGTCAGCATGAAAAGGATGGCTGTAGGACACATAGCAACAGTGTGTCGGGAGGTAAGGGGCCCTGCTTGTGCTTGGGATGGCTTGGACAGGCTCGTCCCTCAAAAGCGCTGCAAAGCGAGTGATTCCATGTTCAGAGCTTTCTTTCTGTGTTGCTCTTATGCTTTGGAGAAGAAAGAGCATTGGGAGTGAACTGCCTGCCAGTGTCCCTGCCCTTACTATAGTCTGTTCTTTACTCTTCTAGACCATTGCTGAACTCCCTGTCTCGTTTTCATTTGTATTTTCTGTTCTGCACTTTGCCTCTCCAAGCCTTTGCCCAAACCCTTTCTGCATTGCCTTCTTTGCCTGTAAGTGCAAAGGTGCTGGTGTCCAAGTTTTAAACCAGCGGCAAAGCCAAAGAGAGACTCATCTGTCACAGTCCCAACTTCAAAGGATGGCACGGCACCCACCATGCTGCTTGCTACTGAAAACTGACAAATGAGCTCCTTCCAAGTCTGCTGTCGAGGAAGCCCTATAACCCTTGTCCTCCAGCCTCCCACCCAACAGTGATCCCCTTGGTACCCAAGGGAGGAACTTTTTCTCTTTTGGCAAACCATTGCTTGTCCTCCAGACAGGGAGAGCGCATCCAGTGCAGCAGGGATCATTCTGACTGGCTTTGCAGGGGACAGTCTTGAGCAAGGACTGAGGTTTCCCTCTCAAGCGCTAATATGCCTTGCCTTGGAAAGATCCTGCTCTCCTCCTAGTGTTGCAGCAGCAAGCACTTCCTCTTGCCAGCGCTCACTGCTCCTTTGAGATCTGTGAATCTTCAGGAGCAGTGTCCTTTTGGGTGTGATGAAATCAGATCAGGCTAACTTTTGGCCTCCTGTTTCTTTTTTCTCTCCCAGTGCCTGCAAGGCCTGGCTTTCCTTCATGCCAACCAGGTGATCCACAGAGACATCAAAAGTGACAACATCCTTCTGGGCCAGGATGGCTCCGTCAAGCTGGGTGGGTGTTCTGGGTCAGGCGCAGCGCTCCGGGGAGGCGGTGTGGGGCTGCTTTTGAGCGGCTGCCGGGTGCCCAGCAGTGGCGCTGGTGAGAGGGCAGGGAGCACTCTGCGAGCCCAGGGCGCAGCTGTAAGGGGCTGAGTGGTCTAGAGAGCAAGAAGGTAGCAAGAGTAACTTTGGTTTGTGTGTGTGTTCCTTCCAAAGGGAGAGAGCTACAGTGTAAATGTTCCAGTGCCTGAGGAAAAGCCAGGGTGGGAATCCTGGGGGGGGTTGCTAAGTGGACAATTGCCCATGTCCTTGGCTGCAGCCCTGAGGAATGAGAGCCCAGCTGCTTTTCCAGCTCGATTCAGCACTGCATTCTGAGACGGAGAGTGAGGAAGCCTTTTCCTTGGTTCCCTACTTGAAGCAGTGTTTGTTTTTCTCCTCAGCCGATTTTGGCCTCTGTGCTCCACTCAGCCCTGAGCAGAGTAAACGGAGGTCGATGGTCGGGACCACTTGCTGGATGGCACCCGAGGTGGTGAGAAGAGAGCCATACGGCCCCAAAGTGGACATCTGGTCCCTTGGCATCGTGGGAATAGAAATGGCCAAAGGAGAGGCTCCTTATATTCGGGAACCCAGTGAGAGGGTAAGGTGCAAATACGCTCAGAGAGCGGTGTCCTTCTCCTGTGTGTCCATTAGACAAAATCCCATGCCCACAGCTTAAAGTGCTTCCACCAAGGCCCACTTCTGAAAACGTCCTTGGGGCTGGCATCAGCTGTCAAGGCAAGACCTGTTGCAGCTTGGAAGAGCTGGGGCTGCACTGGAGCCTTTTTTCCTTTGGGAGGGAAGGCTCATCTCTAAGCATCTGCTAGGCAAGAAATTGCCACTGCAGACTGGAGCTTAAAAGATGGGGTCTAGGTGAGCACTGAAGGGTATGGAAGAATCACGTAGAGTCTCATGTTTCCTTTGGCTCCAGGCTAACTACCTGATAGGCAAGCAAGGCGTACCAGACCTGCACAAGCTCAGGCTGCCCTCTGGCTTGTGTGAATTTCTGGGCTGCTGCCTGCAGATGGATGTGGACAGGCGAGGCTCTGCCAAGGAACTTCTGCAGGTACAAGGCAAAGCGGCTGCAGCCCAAAGAGCTGTTCCCTGTCAGGGTTTGTTCCTCGGCCAAACTCCAGGGCTTCCGATGGGCCCCCGCACATAGTAATATCCACTCTGGGTGCTTTTCCAATGAAAACCAAGCAGGATCCAAGACTGGGTGAGATTAGAAGGGACCAGTGAAGGTCATCTAGTCCAAAACCCCAGTCACTGGCAAAGACATCTTCAAGTGGATCAGGTTCCCATCCAAGTTGACCTTGAATGGTGCCAGGCCTGGGGCTCCTCCCAGCTCTCTGGGCAGCCTGTGCCAGTGTTTCAGCACTCTCCTCGTAAACACTTTCTTCCTTAGAGCCAATCGAGTGTCTTGTAGTTTAAAACCATTCACCCTTGTCCCCTTAAAATTTGCCTTACTAAAAGATTTGTCCCCATCCTTCTTAGAAGGCCCTACAAATATTGAAAGGTCTCCTTGGGGCTTGCTCTTCTCCAGGCTAAACAAGCACAACTCTCCCAGCCGTTCCTCAGAGGAGAGCTCCCAGCTTCTGGTCATTTCTGTGACCCTCTTTTGTTCTCAGGTGGTGTATTCATGTTTACCTGGTAGCAAAGGAACTGAAGTATTGCAATGCCAGGGACGAGGGCTTGAAGAACACAACAAAAGCAGTCTAGAACCAAGCGGTTCTAGACTGGTCCGTGGGAAGGCAGGGGCTGTGGGGGAGCTCACTGTGAGCATCCGAGGGCACTCAGCTTGTCCCTCCTGCCCCAGCCTTAGAGGTTTCTGCCAGGCAGACGGGGACAGCTGAGCAGGAGTTGTGCCAGCCCCATGTGCTGCCTGGCCCGCTCAAGTAGATGAGAATTGCTGCGGCTTTGCTGCCAGGTTTTGTGGCAGACAAGGAGCTGGTGACCAGGCCATTTCCTTGGCTGTTCCTGCTGAGAAGGAAGATGCCAGCCAGCACAGGAGCGGGGGGCATGCCAAGGCAGACACTGCTCTTCCTGCAAGCCAGAGCTCAGCCCAGCTGTGCCCTGCTGCTTGTGTCCTTGCTCCTGGCTTGCTGCTGAAAACCTGCGTGTCCAGCGCTCCTGAGAACAACACGTGCGGTCAATAATTTCAGAGCCCTTGGGAGTCTCTTGAGGACTGCCCAATGCCCCACATCTCCTTTGGACACTCAAATAGCCCATGTCTGTAGAAAAGAGGAGCTGGAATAAGTCTGTTGAGTTTCCTGAAAGGACCAAAACCTTTGGACAGCAAGCAGCAATCCCACAGTGCTGTCAGGACAAAAATGCCAGCAAGTGATGACACCTTGAGGAAGGGACTAGTGCAGTTCTGGGCCATGTTTGCCTGTGCTAGCAGCACCCTGGACATGAAGGCTCATGTGCTGATGGTGCCCTCAGGCCGCCTATGTTTGTGTATTTCTGGGGGCTAGAGGAATCCAGCTTGACCCTGTTAGGAAGTCAGTTTGGAAAAGAATGGTTCCTTTTTCCTTTGTCTCTTTTAATTTGGTTTGTTCCTTTTCTCCTTTGGGCAGCATCCATTTCTCCAGTCAGCGGAGCCTCTCTTAAGCCTCTTCTGACAGCCTGATCGCTGTCATCCCTGCAGCCAAGTCATGCAGGAAGCAAAGGAGACGACAAGGACCACTTCAGCACCTGGAGAACTGAACCTGTGAGAACAGGTAGAAATCCTGGGGGGAGAGGAGCCAGGAAACAGGCAGCCATCAGAGCAGGAAAGGAAGGTGGCATCTCCTTTTCCTCGCACCTGCTGATCCTGCTTTTGAATTTCTGCTTGGGACAGCATTGCTGGAGGGCACAAAGTCACTACTGACGTGCACTTTTCAGGTGGGGGGTGGTGCGAGGCATGAAGCTTCCACTGATTATTTGGGGAGCTTGGCTGGCACTTCATGTGGAAGTGTCTTCCTCCCTTCACCAGGAGTCGGAAGGGCAGCGTCTGGAGGCACAGCAGCCGCTGGCACAAGGGGAAAATTTCCTGGCAGAGGTACAGAAGGAGCAGGAGAACAGGCTGCTTGAGATGATGCACTAAATTGCCATCATGCAGCCTGGGCAAGAAAAGATAAGAACCAGAGAGAGTCAAGAGGCACAGAGTGTGAAAAGAAAGTTTGTGTGTTGTTTTGGACTCCTCTGGGCTCCTTATGGGCACTGTTTCTCTGGACACTGTCTGTCTGGGTGGCATTGTCTCTTAGCTGGCCCTTGGCAAACAGTGCTGGAGAGATTTTTGTGTCTTCAGGGAGCGGTCTGGTGAGAGGCTACCAGAGCGCAGGTTTGAGGAAGGCAGGAATGGCGCTGCAGGCCCAAAGAGAAAGGGAAGCCCAGAGCTTCCCCTCAGAAGGAGGGAGGTGCCACGGGAAGCCCCTGCAGAGCCAGGCTGGAGCTGTGGGAGAGGGCTGGCTGTCAGGCTGCTGAGGAGGTGCCTGAAGCTGCTGAGTACGTCCTGTGCATTCCTTGTCCAATCGAGCAGTGTATTATAGTGTGTGTGCCTCAGCATGGGCTGTAACACACGTTCCTCCTCCTTTGGTGTTGGGAGAGACATTTTGGACTCCCTACAGAAGCCACTGTGGCGCTTGGATGCAGGCAGGGAGCACTTGGGGCATTCCTTTTGCCTTTGAGGGCAGCTGGCAGTGGGTGGGCTTTGCCTGAGCTTCCCTCTACAGTAAAGACAAAAGCAGGGATTGTTTTGGGAGCAGCAGATGGCTGGGACCTAGCCAATGACTCAGAGAAGGTGTGTGTGCTAGTCTGGCCACACTGATCAGAACAGTTGGCTTCCTGGATTCCCTTTAGACTCCAGACTTGTCACCAGTCTTTGGAGACAAAACACTTCAGAGAAATTGATTGGCTGTAGGGCTGGTTTCATACTGCTGTTGTTTCTATGACTGTTTGTACTTCTATTATTCCTTCTACAGATCACATGGGCCCCTGCCATCTAAATCCCAACTCTAAGGGCTTTTCAAATGAAAAGGAAGGAAACTTGCAGCGAAGCAATCGAGGAAGCAGAAGAGATGACCAGGACCACTTCAGGATTACTTCCTCCAAAGGCAGCTTGGAGCTGGACTCACAATAAAAGTCCTATACACCCCCAAGCCTGCTGGACGATTCCCTTCCTTGTCAGCCATGGAATAAGGCTCTACGTTCCCTTCTGAATTGGCCATTCTTTCTTAAAAATGGAAAGTCCCTCTAAAGGGCATTCTGGTGTGATTTGGATTTGGCAACAATCTCCTCCATTTATCAGCTCCAACCTACACTGCCTTTGGAATGCGGTCCATTGGCTAGCTTTTTCCCCAACCATGGATTTCTGGATGAGGAAGAAAGGGCAATTGCATTTCCAGCCAAAACTCAGTGAAGAGCAGGGCAGCCAAAACATCCTGTGGAGATACAGGCTTTCTACTGGGCACATAGAGGCTTTTGGTTCCTGCTCGGTGTAGCCGGCACGTCTCCTCTGTGGACTGCTCCTGCCTCCCACGTGGCCATGGCTAATAGGTACAAGGCTCTGCAAGTGGATCGAAGAAGGTGGGCACATCTGCTGGCAGTACAGGAGAGCAGAGAGGAAACAGCCTGGCAGGACTCTGGCCAGCAAGGCAAGGCACCCGCTGGACCTGCTCTTTGTCAACAGAAAAGGACTGGTGGGTGATGGCACGCTTGGGGTTGTCTGGGGTTCAGCAATCATGACAAGTCTCTGTGCTTGGCTGGGTTTGTTCCTCTTTCTGTGCTTTCTGTTGTCCCTGTGCTCTGCAGTGTCTACCCAGGGCTGTGTAGCTGCGTGGCACAGCTAAAGAGCAGGAGGGCCTCATTTGTCTGCCCTTTGATATGGCTGCTCACGGCAGCCTTTTCAATCTGCAAGCTCCATCTGGAGAGTGACTTCCCCCCTGTGTTTGGTCTCGGAGGCCAGGGCCTGTCATCTGCAGTCTCAGGTGGCATTGAGGGCTGCCCAGTGCCTCAGGCTGCTGTGACCCTACCGCAGAACAACAGGAGACAGTGGCAGGTGGTTGTTTCCAAAGTCACATCCTTCAGGGGCGGTGTGCCATGTGTGTCCTTTGTCCAGCCCAGCCCCAGACCTAGGGATCAGACGCAGGCGCTGCTGCTGCTGCCACTGAAGTCAGCGAGGATTTGGTGGTTGGTTTCCATCCCAGCAGAACTGGTCACTTATGAAGCCGGCTGCTGATGGCGCCCTGCAGATCTCTGGGCTGCACGGCTGTGAGGGAGCTGTTCCTTGTTGTTTTTCTCCATCAGGGAAAGCTGTGCCGGCCAGGTGTGCGTCTACAGGGCAAACAGGGAGCGCGCAAGTCTCTTCCATCTGTGTCTGCTGAGAGTGATGATCTTTGAGATTAAGTGGCACAAAGTCAATTGCTTGTTGTCCCTCTGTGGGTATCCATGTTAGGTAATGCTGCTAGATCTGCCTGTAGCACAGCAGTAGGGGAAAAAGCCTCTCAGCTCTGCAGGTGCGATAAGCTGCCATTGATGCGCAGAAAAACTGCATTTTGTCTTTATGAGGAAGAGAAGAACTGGCTTAGCAGCAAGAGAAGGTGGAATGGTTCTTCTGATCTTTCCTTCTGCCTCATACAGGCAGATCTCTGTGGCTCATAGGTGTGCCCCTGACTGGCAGTAAACGGGGGAATCCCCAGAGCCATAGCCAGGTTGGGCCATGAGATGCCGGCTCCAACTGGGAGCACAGCCCTGCGTGGGCTCACCTGCAAAGTGTGGGCAGACTGTGTCTTGGAGGTCGGTGCCACAGGCAAAGTCCATCAGTTTTGCCTGTCCGGTGGCCAGGTCGAGGAGGATGTTCTCTGGTTTGATGTCCCAGTGCAGGACCCCACAGCTGCTGCAGTATTGCATGGCCTCCAGCACCTGGAGGAACAGCCCCTGCACCACCTCCTCCGACATGGAGCCCCCATGGCAGAAGGAAATCAAAGAGGTTCTAAGACTGCTCAGGGCGCTCCATCACCAACACGAAGTTGTTAGGGAGCTGACACCAATCCAAGAGCTGAACAACACCATGGAAGCCAGTGGACACCTTGTCCAGCAGCTCGATCTCCACGGGCACGCGGATTCCATTGGGCTGCAAGAAGACCACAGTGCCGTCAGTGGGGCTGATGCCGTGCCAGGGGTCTGGAAGCCCTCACCCAGCCCAGGATGCTCTGAGCCCTCCACTGAGCTCACGCCAGCTCTCTCCTGAGGCGTCCTGGCAGCTTCCACTCTCCCGGGCCTCAGCTTACCCCGCCCGTCATGTGCTGTTTTCTGCCGCTGGCCCAAGTCATTCACCAGCTCGCCCTAATGACGGATGCAATCCCGCGACACACATTTGATGGCCACCTGCGAGCCAATGGGAGCAGCGGGCTGAGCTCAGATCCCACCCTGGCCAGCCCTGCCTTCCCTCTCCTCTGCCCTCCCCCTACTCCGCCCCTTGCCAGCCCCACCACCCACCGGGGCGTTGTCCGCCAGGCACGTCCCCAAGCAGACGGTGCCCAAGGCGCCGCGGCCCTGCAGGTAACCCAGCGGAATCGCTCCTGCAGGGCCTTCCCTGCAGGCGAGGTGCGGCTGGTGGCATTCGGGCCGGGGCTGGGAACGGTCCCCGACCTCCCCGCTACGGCCCCCCAGGCACCTCGGGCTGGGCATCCCCATCTGAACAGGGCACTGGCATCGGGCTGGGCGGCCACGCTGCCGAGCGGCAGAGCTCAGTCCGGGGAACCTGCAGCGGAGGCGGGAGTGAGGCCCTGCCGCGCGTGTCCTCCGCGGGCCCGAGAGGAGCCACAAGCGGAGTCGGGGCCGGAGTCGTGACAGACGGAGCTGAGGGGTGGCGATGCTGCCCAAGGCGCAGCTACTGAGGCCTGCCCGGCAGCACCACGGGCAGTACGGCGAGGGCCACCAAGGAGAAAGCGCTGCCGACTGCTCTATGGACTCGATCCATCATTTGAGCAATGCTGCTCCAGTCCACAGACCATGAAACAGAAAGGGAAAAATCACCCACTTGCAAGAATGCCCAGAGCGTGCCGTGAAAAGATTAAAAAAAAGGACTCTTGCAAAAGTCCCCAGATCATGCAACTAAAATGGTAAAATAAGGATGCTTACATGAGTTTGCAGACTATGCCAAAAAAGGAGGATAAAAGGACACTTGCATGAATTCTCGGACTGCACAGCAAAACAGGGGAAAAAAAGAAAAGAGGGACACCGGCACAAATCCACAGAGTGTAAGGACACCTGCATGTGTCTGCAGACCCTATGAGCACAGAGAAAAAAAAAGGATGCCTTCAGACACCCTGCTGGGCAAGAGACACCCCCTTTTTAGCTGAAGCTGTTGGCAGGAGTTTTACCAAACATATGCCATCTTTATGCCAGTTTTGTTTCAATTTGCTGCCCCAGCAAAAAAACTTTTACTTACCTGTCAGACCATTAAAACTTTGCGGGATGACACCAACAAGAATGCCCTGCCAACTGCTCTGTGGATCCACTCCACCATTTGATCAGTGCTGCTCGAGCCTGCAGGCCAGGAAACAAAGATGGAAAAGGAACCCATTTGCCCCAGACTGTGCAAGGAAAAGGGGAAAAAAGGGACACATGCAGCAATTGGCTGACTGTATAAGAAGAGGGCAAAAATAAAAGACACCTGCACATGTCTGCAGACCCTAGAATTGCAGCTGAAAATAAAAGGATGCCTGCATTTGTCCACAGACTTTATGGCATCAGGCAACAAAAAGGATTCCTTTGACAGGGCGCACACTGTACCAAAGCAGCACAAAACCCACTTGAAGTGCATAACCCATAGCTCAAAGGATCCAAGAGGAACGCAGAAAAGGCACCAAGCCCACACACCCTGTCCTTTGGCCACCAATGCTTCTGACTAAAACCAGTTCCTAAATTGGAATGCCTGTCATTCCCGCCCGTTCACTGCGTGGCTAACATCAACCAGCAAATTGTAGGGATCACTGAAGGAAGAACGATTTTTTAGCGGGGAAAAGATGCCGACTAACAAATCACCCATATGTGTTTGCATGACACTGGAGCAGCGTTTATGTTGGCAATATGGCAGGGACACGTCCTCTGCACGGGGCAGTGCCCGCGTCCTGTGCATGGCAGGGGTGCCCTTGGAGCAACCCTCACACAGTGAGGGTGCACCCATGGAGGCATTTGCCCATCCTCTCCACTTCCACCAGCTCCCAAGTCAGCCCTTCTCTTGACAAACTTCTCCGTCCAACACTGAGCTCCTTGTGCCTTTGCCAAAACCCACTCCCGTTGGCTTGTGGGAAACCTGCAAGGTCAGATTCCCCATGGATGTGGGTTTGAAATCTCTGTCATGCCCACGAAGGGTACGTGCTGCATAGTACTGCATTTTTCAGTCATTTGCTGCTCTCTCATTTCCGGCCTGCAGGAGCTGAGTAAATTGATCCTGGTTTTCCTGAGCTAACTTAGTCTTTTCTTTTCGGGGCCATATAGCTCACTGAACCACAAACTTCACATCTACTGCAGACAGTTGCAAGCACCAAGCAGAGCAAACGATCCAAAGTGCAGTTTCTGAAGAATTCTCCTCCGTCATTTCATTCTAGACTTCCTCATAACGTGCCTCAGTACCTCAGGTTTCCAGTCTCACGGGTAACAGGAGAAGGCCACAGGTCAAGAACAGGAGTTCAGCCAATGGCTACAGGAAGCAGAGGAATTTGCAAGGCAGGTGAGTGCTGGAGCTGATGGAGGCCTGCCAAGCTGCCTGCTCTTGTTTTGCTGCTGAAACCCTGAACTTCAGTGCTCCTGAGAACAGCACTTGGGCCTAAATCCCACTGGAATCAGCATTTCTTAGAGGGATTGGCATTTGCTGAGGAACGGCCTACACTGCTCATCCTCTTGGCAGTTAACCCAGGCCATGTGTTAGAAAGGATGAAGCTAAGTGAGTCTGTGGAGTTTCCTGGGAGGAACAAAGCCCTGTGACAGCAAGCAGCGTTCCCAGGCTGCTCTCAGGGGGAAAATCCCAGCAAGCTGATGACACCTGGATAAAGGGGTGAATACAAATGTGAGCTACGTTGGCATACAATAGCAAGGTCTGGGACATGAAGGTAAGGGGCAAATAGTGTCATTGATGCCTTTGCTCAGGTGTTCCATATCAATTTAGCTGAAAATGTCAGTGGTAAGTCTATCATCTTATTACATTAGAAAAAACCAATAACAAAATGACTTTAACTTCTGTGGCTGCTTTGTCTCTAGGTTCAAACGTTGTTAGGTTTGAATTCTGATGCCTGTTGGAAAAGTGAATGGAATTAGCAGAATTAATGCATTGTTTAGTTATTTTTTGGTTTGTGCTTGTTTTGAAGTATTAGCAGATGCTGTGGTGTGTCTAAAGTAGTGTTAAATTCATATGAACTGAGTGGTGGGATGAAGTCAAAAAACAAATTGTGTCTGGCCTGGATTTTAAAAATCATGTAAGCCACATTCACAGCACCTTTAGGTGAAAAAGAAAGAATGTTTTTCTTTGGTTTGCTGGTTTATTTGTTCATTTATTTATTCATTTGTAATTCTCAGCTGATAATAGGCACAGTGAAACCAGTGCAACTGCACTAATGATTGCTTCAGGGAGAGGCTTTTTGAGTCAAGTAGAGCAGCTGATCAGTATGGGAGCAAGTATCCACTGCAAATCCTCTAATGGCTGGTAAAAAACAAACAGGCAAACCAAAGCATAGATTTGTCAGTATACAAATGAGAAAGAATTTTCTTTAACATGTAAACTAATTGCTAACTTAACAGACTACTGTAAGCAATAGTAAATTTTGACATTCGAAACATATTTGAACTTCTGTTTATCACATTGTATTCCTGAAATTAAAAATTGAATTCAGAGTCTTAGGCTGTGTGTCTTTTGAAGCGAGAAGTTCAAAAAGGATTTCTGTGTACTCTTTCAGGATGGCTGTGGACTGGGCTAAGCACTTGGGAGAGACAGAGGTGGTTGACTTGTTGGAATCCTACAGGTAAGCTAAAACAACTTTGTAGAAACAGCTGAAGGGAAATGTTGAAGGGAAATTTGCATTTTGGCTTCTAATCAGAACAATTTTTAGCTTTTCTTCCCTTTAAATCTGACCTAAATAGCAGGATTTATTTGAGACCAGGAATGTTTCAAAACCATGCTTTTTAAAAAAATGGTGTTTGTAGTCAGTGTATTTCTTTGATTATGTTTGATTATTGATTTGCACTTGATTATATGCAAATCCTAGGATAAGTATAGTTACAGTGGTATAGACTTCTTTCATATTATTTTTTTATTATTATTTTGATGTGGGCATTGCTATCATGATTATATGTCTAGGCAAGAAATGAATATAGTGACTTAGATAAATAGAGATAATGATTCTACTATGTACCATTTTAATTTCAGATGCTTATTTAGGAAACAAACCTGTTGTGTTTTTGTCTATACATTGTTGTCTATACATAGTAGCCATATGAAAGAAATTCAGTAGAAGTGACGTTTGTACTAGGTCATTCAAGAATTGGTTTCTGATTAACGTACAGTTACAGTTCAGTTGTCATTTTGCAGAGACTAGTATTTTTAGAACACTTTTTAGTGTAGTTTCCACTTGCATAGTACCTACTTATGGGAGGAAAGCATTTGGGAAAACATTGCTTTGAAATACTTTTTATTTAACAGGTAAACAAGTAGTTTCTTTATACTTTGAGTTCTGACACTGTGCTTATGGCTGTGTTTCAATAAAGAGTAAGAACTGAAAGTTATGCTAAAAATTGAAGTTTCATGCTTTGTTGGATTGCACTTAAACCAGTGAACAGTAAGAGTATTTTGGAGGTGCTGTTCTGCTACACTTGAAAATTAAAATTGGAAAGGAGTAGTCTTGTTGGTGTTGATCTAAGCTTAGTTGGTGGCTGAATGCAAACCTGAAACAAACAGCCTTGATTCTGGTCTGGTCTGTGCATTTTGCTATTTGCTTCAGCAGGTTTTGGAAATCTGGATGAAAGCTCCCTGGTCTGAGCAAGTGCTAGTGAGCTTAGCGCAGAGGACAGAGAACTACTGACAGCTTATCATCACAGTTTTGATGGAAAGGTGGATCTGGACCTCATTATGCACTCACTTCATAACATCTGTCATAGTTGTGAGACCGGTAAGTATAAACACACACTCCCAGTCAATGATTGTACTTTGAGCCTTTGATGAATCCTGCCCTTCTTTTGGAAACACTACATAGCTAAAACCTTCCAAATGCTACTCTGCACAGTGCTGATGGATATTTTAAGCGAATTTGCTGCTTAACTCTGCAAACCTGCTTCTCTTTCAGGAGCGATTTTAATATTTCTTCCTGGATATGATGAGATAGCTTGAGGGACCGCATTCTTTTTGATGACAGGAGATTTGCTGGCCATGCACACAGGTAAAGCCTCTATGGTTGAGGTTTTCACTGTGTCTTTCAAAAACACTTAAATGTGCATTAGATATCAGGTTTTCATGCTTCATTCAAATACTCAGACTTTGGATCAGAAGGAAGTCACCTCCTGCTGTGCGCAAGATAGTACATTTTAGAGGACTTTGTCAGATATTGTATTAATCTCTTTTGTCTTTGCTTTTAACTATAGTTCTGGTTGTTTTAATTGCAGATTCTTTCTACAAATACAGCAGAAACCAGCATGACAGTCAATGATGTGGTATTTGTTATTGACTCAGGCAAGGTGAAAGAGGTATGACTGGTTAAAACCTTCTGTGACAAATAAACTTCCTAGTGTTATTCTAACATATGTAATAGGTAAATTTTAGAGTACTATTTTCTTATAGTAGGCTGACAGCTAGTGCATGTCAAGTAACAAAGATCACAGAAGTTTTGACATTCTTTTTATGAGAAATACTGTAAATAATTAGCTGTTAATAAACCTTGTAAAAACTATTGTAGATTGAAATGTTGATGCATTTTACAGTTTCTGTTAGGTGTTTTAAAATGAGTCCATCTGTTTAGACTGCCATATTCCTGAGACTTAAGAGAGCACTGGGAATTCCCTTTGTCCTACTGTTGTGTCAAGTCAAAATCAAATCCATTAAGTTTTTAAGTATTGCTTATGTTGTGTTGAATGCCCATTCCCAAATGACATGTGAAGGAAAGGAGAGATAGTATGATGAGGCAGTTTTAGACCTATGTCTTTGAAAATGAAGTGGGATTTCATAGGGCAGATACATGCCAAATTTCTAAAGTTCCTGTCTTTTTCTGTAACTTTGCATCAAATGTAAGAAAATAAGGATGTGCTTTCCAAGTGAGACAAAGAAGAAGACCTTAATCAATACAAGAACATGCTTTTTCCTGGTTTGTGATAATTCAAAATACAGTCCATCTATTTTATTGACTCAAAATTACCTACCGAGACTACAAAGAAAACTTCAAGTTAGGAAACCGTAGCACAAAGATAATGCAAAACGTGTATTATAAATTCAATTGAAAGGAGGTAGTTCAGAGCATGCCTCTGTGCCAGAAGCTGCTGGTGTTTGTTAAAATTATTTTTTCTATTTTTTAAAGAATTTCTGTTAAAAGCTTATGAATAACTTCTTTATTTCATGTATCATGGTTAATCATGGTTTTATGTTCCTTGCTCTGCTTTTATAGAAGTCTTTTGATGCACTGAGTTGTGTTACAATGCTGAAAATGGTGTGGATTTCAAAAGCCAGTGCTATCCAGAGAAAAGGCAGGTAATAAATGCTTGAGATTTGTTTTTATTTTGCAGATTTCAGCCATCCTGTATGTTAAGAGTGAAGTGCAAACCTATAGCAGCCAACTATTCCCCAGCCAAAACAACTGGGTAATATTTCTAGGCTAGTCCAGTATCATCTTGAACAATGGCTAATACTTCTTCTCTGCAGTAAATAAAGAGTCAGCATGTATTTTCTTGGAGTAATTTCCCAAGATACAGAAAAGCGGCCCTCAAGAATGTCCCAGAACTTACATTAGGTCCAGGTTGTTGTTCCCCCATGAACTGAATTGCTCTTTCTGCCACGTAGCACCAGCATGCAAAGTTGTTTGTCCGTGGGGAAAGGACTGCCTGCTGCTAGTTTTTAATTGATACCCTGGCGTCCCTTCTTTAGAAGTGACACTGAGCAGTGATTCCTTATTGACCATCTCCAAAGTACTCATAGATATTCAGACTTTGCATATTCATCAGGATGCTCAGGATCATACTCCTGTCAGCGCCGTGAGGGCTGAGAAGTTACGTGTGTAGATAGCAACAACTGCCTGTAATGTTGTCATTATCCTCCAGGTTTCTGAGCATGAACTGCGAGCATTTGCTGTCTCTGTTCCTTCGTTCACACATGTTAGGGTCTTCATTCTACCATTTACATCTAGACTTCCATGTACCCTTTCCACTTTACCCGAGCTTTGTGGATGCCAGGGAGTATGATATTGCCGCTTTGTTCCTACTTCTTTAATTATTTTGGAGGCAAAGGGTGGCCCTCTGTCTGAGTCTATTACTTCTGCTAGTCCGTAGTGGGGGATTATCTCTTCTAATAGTATTTTTACTACTGTTTGTGTAGTTGGAGCTAGGGAATGCCTCTACAAAGTGAGTCAAGTGATCTATTATCACCAATAAGTGTTTATACCTTCCTACTTTAGGCAAATCAGTAAAATCAATTTGAATGTGGGAAAACGCTCTATGTGCCAATTCCCGTCCCCCCATTTCCCTTTGTCTCCATTGCCTCTTGTTGACCCGTTGACAGGTTAGGCATTGTTGTGTTATTTGTTTAGCTAAGGTGTGCATCCCCATACAAGTGCATTTAATTGCAAATTGGTCTATTAATGCCTGGGTACCCCAATGTGTTTTTGTGTGAATTGCTTCCAGGATTTTTCGAGCCACTGACTTTGGGAGTACCTCACGGCCATCTGGTAATTCTTTTCTATTTCCCTTCTCTATGATCCCCATTTCTCTTAGTTTTTCCTGCTCCTTTTCGGTGAACACCAATATCTGGATTGGTCCGTGTAGTATACAATACTTCTTGTGGGGATTCTCGCAAGCACAATTTATTCCACACATCCCAAAATCTTTCCAACAGTCGTGACAACGTTTGCTTTCTAAATCAGCTCCACAATCGGGGCAGTCTTCCCTAACCCTTTTGGTAATTACAGTTTCCTTTAACCCTCTAAGAGCCGCATTTTTGGCCTCTTGATCAGCGACATTGTTTCCCCTTATTTGGTTACATATCCCCCTCGGGTGGCCTTTTACCTGAACTACAGCGATTCCTTCAGGCAACCTTAAAGCTCTCAGTACTCTCCTAATTAAAGCCTCACGAATTAATGCCTTTCCCTGTGAATTAATCAAGCCCCTTTCTTCCCATATCTTTCCAAATGTATGTATTACCCTTTCCAAATGTCTGTATTATAAGCATATTTTGAGTCTGTATAAATGGTTCCAACCTTTCCTTTTAACAGCTCTAAGGCCCGTAATACTGCATATAATTCACAAGCCTGTGCCGAGCACCCTGAGCTTAATGGCCCTGATTCTATTACCTTCAAGGTTTTCCCATCAATTACAGCATAACCTGATTTTCCATCTATTACTTGAGACGACCCATCCACAAATAATTTCTCACCATCTTCTAGTTCTTCTTCCTCCAAATCAGGCCTTATCTTTGTCTGTTCTTCAAGAACTTTTAGGCAATCGTGTGTCAAGTTTTTGCTAGGTTCTCCGTACAGAAATTGAGTAGGGTTTTGGAGGGAAGTGGTTTCTAAGCTTAATTTTGGTGAAGAAATCAGGATTCCCTCATATTTTAGGAGCCTAGCATCTGTGATCCATTTCTCTGCTTTTTCCTGTAACACTCCTCGAATGTTGTGGGGAGATAGTACATGTAATTCCCTTCCAAAGGTTATTTTTACTGTTTCCTCTACTAACAGTGCTGCTGCAACTATTGTTTGTAAACAAGTGGGCCAACCCCTAGATACTGGGTCTAGCAGTTTTGATAAAGAAGCCACTGTTTTTTTCCTCCCTGCCCAATCTTGAGCTAATAGTCCATATACTGTACCATCCTCAATGTTTACAGAAAGATAAAAGGGCCTTTTTAAATCAGGAAGACCGAGAACCGATGCATTTACTAATTCTGCCTTAAGGTCCTGTAGTTTTTCCTCATCTTCCTGAGTCCACCTAAGCAAGCCTTCTTTTGTTAGTTTCTCATATAGGAATTTTACTTTCCTGCTAAAAACCTCTATCCATTGTCTACAGTACCCAGATTATCCTAGCAGCTGTCTAACCTCCCGCTTCGTCCTTGGCCCTGGCATAGCCAAGATTCCCTTGACCCTTTCCGGGTCTAATTTCTTCATTCCTTGACTCAGTCTATTTCCAAGATACTTCACCTCTTTTTCCACAAATTGTAGTTTGGATTTTGACACTTTGAGTCCTTTCAGGCTTAGAAAATTGAGTAATCTCATACTCTCTTCCCTGACAACTTCCTCTTTTTTTCCAGCTATTAACAAGTCATCTACATTCTGAATCAGGACAGCCTCTTCTCTCAATTGAAAACCTGTAAGTAACTGCTCCAGTGCCTGGCCAAATAAATTAGGGGACTCTGTAAACCCTTGTGGGAGTACCCTGTGGGTGTCTGGGTCTTCCCATTCAAAGGCAAAATAGTCCCTACAACTCTCTTTGAGGGGACATGCCCAAAATGCATCCTTTAAATCTATAACACTATACCACTGATATTCGGGGCCTAACTGACTTAATAAAGTATAAGGGTTAGCTACTACCGGGAATCTTTCTACCGTCCTTTTGTTCATTTCTCGTAAATCATGTACCAAACGGTATTTCCCATTGGGTTTTTTAACAGGAAGGATAGGAGTATTAAAAGGGGACATGCAGGGTTCTAATAACCCTTGTGCTTTTAATCTTTCGGTTTCAGGCTTGACCCCTTTTCTTCCTTCATTTGGAATTGGGTATTGCTTAACTCAAACTGGGACTTCAGGATTCCTTAACATTACTTCAAAGGGCTTTATGTCCAGTTGGTCTGCCATTTCTGGGGTATAACATACTTCAGGGTTAATTTTCTGTTTGTCCTCTACCCAAAGAGAACATAATTTAATATTAGCTTTTTGTCATTTATGTCGATTTCAATTCCTAATTCAATCATCAAATCTCGTCCCAGTACGTTATAGTCAGCCTCTGGAACAAATAGCAGTGACCCTATACCTATTTTGGAGCTGGTTTCAAAAATCACGTCTTTAATTACAGGCACTTTAAAGGCTTCCCCTTTTGCCCCAACTACCTGTATTGTTTCTCTTGATAATTTACACCCTGAGGGAAGGGTTTGAACCATTGATCTCTCGGCTCCTGAGTCCACAAGGAACTCCTATTATTGCTGCTGGGGACCAATTCTCAGTTTTACCAGGAGCTCTGTTCTTTCCTGGGTCCCCAGCAAATAGAGCCCCTGACTTCCTCAATCTTCCTTGAATTGCTTTTCATCTGCCAACCTTTTTCTGCATTCCCGCCAAAAATGCCCTCTCTTACCACAATAAAAGCAGCTTCCCTGTCCACCCTCCTTTTCTCTTCTCCCTCCTTCCACCCTCTGGCCGCTCGGCTTACTTCCCTGGAACCGATGAGGCGTTCCCTTCTGCCCTTCACGTACCACAGCCATCGTTACTCTCGCTCGTTTCCTCTGTCCTTCTTCCTCTCTCCGGACATACACTTTCTGACCTTCCCGCAACAACTCTTCCAGGCCTCTACCATGCCAATCCTCAATCTTTTCCAACTTTCTCCTAATGTCAGGCCAGGCTCTGGCCACGAATTGGGCCTTTAACAACATCTGTCCCTCCGGAGTGTCAGGGTTTACTCCGGAGTACAGCTGAAAAGATCTCCGGAGCCGTCCTAACCATTCTGTGGGATCCTCATCTTTCTTTTGACTCTCACAAAAAGCTTTATTCATGTTCTGCCCCTTAGGGACTGAGTCTCTGATGCCTTGGATAAGAATTGTTCTTCAGTCTGCCATATGTGTCCTATGCAGGGGATCCTGTTTATCCCAGTTAGGACGCTGTAAAGGCCACTTAGCATCTGCTTGGGGTCCTGCCTGATGGTCTCTCTCCCAAATCCTTATACCGGCCGTCCTGATCATCCCTCGCTCCTCAGATGTGAATAGAATCCCCAGTATTGACTGCATTTCGTCCCATGTACACATGTTGGGCCCCAGAAACTGATCCACCCGCTCTGCAACTCCGAGGGGGTCTTCCAATAGGTGTCCCATTTCTTTCTTGAACTCCCTCCCATCTCCTGAGTTGAGAGGTACCTCCACATAACCTATTCCTGGAATTTGGGCTGGTTGTCCCTGCTGACCAGCATTGGGGTTAGGGATCATTCCCAAAGCTACTTCCCTTAGTGGATATAGAGCTTGCCCTTCCCTTTCTCTTTCCCCCCTTGTTAGGCTACGAGTAACGCGGCGATTTTCCTCAGAGACCGGCTCCGGGATTTCTACCTCTTGGTTATCAAAATCTCCCCCTTGATCCAAATCGGGGTAGACTACGGGTGGTACTGGTGGGGGTGGAGGAGGGGGAGGTATGTATGGTAGAGGGGGTGCAGTTGGAACTTCCTCAGGCTTTTTATTTTTCTTTTTCCCTCCCTGGGTGCTTAAGGCAAAAAGTTTTGCTCTTGTTTCCCCCACTATCCAGAGAGCAGCATACTTGCTCTCTTCCATATCAAAAGGTTCTTTAGAGTTTCCATAAATGTTTAATGTCTGGCAAATCCAGTCCTCAAAGCTTCCAGACACTGGCCAAAATGAATTATCACCACGGATCTGTTTCCCTCCCCATACTTCCATACAATAATGTACCATTTTTGCCCTATCCTTCCCTTTTCTTGAAGGATATTCACCCCAAGATTTTATCATTAGACCTAACGGACTGTCAGGTGGTATCTGGGGAAGCTTTACCGGGGTCCCCATCCCCATGGAATCTTTTCCTCCGTCCCATCTTCCAGGACACCTTCATGCACACACACACTCACGGCCCCGTTTGTGGCCCAGCCCCTCTCGGGGTCTGGAAACCGCACTACTTAGAGGTCCACACTTGCCTCATCCTAAAAGGACGTCTCATAGGTTATGTCCTGGGATCCCAACCCCAACCGAGAGGATTCCCACTTTTATACTCATGCTGTTCTGCGTCTTCACCCAGGCTTTGTGCACAAAGATTATGGGGTTACCGGTATCCCTTTTGCTTAATACCAAATTTAGGTTCATTGGTAAGGGTCTGGGAAGGCAAAGCCTGCACCAGGGCCACTGCAGAGGCAGCGGGGCGCCTCCCTGATGAGGAATTCCCACCCGGTCGCCCTCATCCGAGTCACGGCACCAAATTTGTTATGGACAAATTCAATTGGGGAGGCCAATTATAGAAAAATCAATTAACAAGAATTTATTAAGCAAGCGGTAGTGAGCAAAAGACAGCGCTGGGTGGACGGAGAGTCTCTGTTCTACCACGGCGTGCCCCCCCACCCCTTGCCCTTTTTGTTTTAATAATCTTTTTTTTTTTTTTTTCTTCTTCCCAGGTGACGTATTTTCTCTCAATGCACTCTGTGCCTGTGCAATTGGTTGCTAGGGGGTCTTTTTTTTCTGCCCTTGGTGGTCGGAGGGATGAAGGCTCCTCATCTTCCTTGCAGATTGTCCTTGGCCTAAAAGTTAACTTGTATATAATTAGTTACACAGTCTTCTATGCTACTTGCATCTGCACAATTCTTAAGCAGGATACTTGCTGTTCCCTCGGGACCCCCCCTCCTTCTCCTCCCACATCTTGAAATTCCCTACTCAGTTCAAATTCTTATCTCCTTCAATGCTCGTTTTGATGAAGACCTTTTTATTTATTACAGGTGGGAACATGATCCTTGAAAGAGAAGCAATGTATTGGTCAATGGGTGGGCAGTTAAGGTTTGAAAGGGGAACAATGCATAAGGGAGCTGTTGTTGGCATGGGGTCGGTATCGGGAGCCACCGCGGCTTCATCTCACGCGCCGGCCATGTGTGAGCTGATGCTGTAACTGGGAAAATTCCACTCCTGTGCAGGAGATATAAGGCCTGGTTCTGGGCTGGAGGGGTGAGAAGGACGAGATGCACACCCTTTTGATCCAGGGGAAGTCCTGGAAGTGCACTGCCTACCTGCCCCCCCCCCACCAAGCACCACGCTCCATCTCCCTCTCCTGCTCAGCAGATTTTTGGGAAACCAGGGGTTGGTATGTATTATTTGCCACTGGAACTAATGGAATAAATTGCTTTGCAAGCCCAGTTGTGTCTTAGATTATTTTGTGCATGAGTCTCCTCCTGAACCGGTGGCAATGACCACCAGGGACCTACAGGATACTCCTACTCTGCTGTCAGTCAATTCTGAGAAATGATTTAAATATGTCAAAGAATTTGGAGTAATGTTTAGCCTGTGAGTTTCAGCAAAGTATTGACTCTGTCTTAGTTGCATGCATACAAACTAGTAAGTGAGATTGCTGGGTGTGCAGGTGTTAGGGAAGTGATTCCCTATGCACCGAGTACTGAAATAAACAAATGCCTCCTTTCTAAGCCTGAGCTGGCAGCAGGGATCAGGCCCTGCTTGGTAACTTTCATTTTGGCAACTTCTGTGAACAGGTAAGAAAGGTCAAAATGAAACCTTTTCCAGCTATTCCCCTCTGCTTCATCTTTTTAGGCGCCAGAACTCTGTGCCACAGGTGGCCTGGCTGTGTGCAGAGCAATGCAGCCCCCACAAACCCCTTGATTTCCCCACAAGCTGCCATGCCTTGTTCCCAGGTGTGCCCAGCTCTGCCAGGAGAAAGAGCCCGCAGCGCAGTGGGCACCGTGCCCTGCCCAGCCAGGGCTCTCTGGCACAGAGCAGCAGCAGCAGCTCCAGCGCCTTTCAACCCACTCCTGCCTTGGCTTCTCCTGGGGCACAGAAGCCTCTGGAAATCAGCATCGCCAGTCGCATTCCAGCTTGGAGCAGCTCCTGCGGGCAGGCAGATGCTGCCAGTTTGACTGCTTCCAAAGGGGAATAAAGGCAGAGATGTACATGCTCAGGAGCCCTGGGCATATCCAGTAAATGTGTAAATATGTGGGAGATTTGTGAGGAATTATTTCAGCTGTTATGCCAACAGTGCCTTCTCTCCTGGTTCTGTGTGTTCTAGATGAGTAATGTAACAGTTGGCTCTCCCAATTAAGAGGTAGATAGTATGTGGATGTTACAATGTATAGTGATGTTATTGTAATATATCCTCCCATAGCCTTATTTCCCCTCCCCCTTGTAACAGCCTTGGTAGTCAGGGATTTTGGGGAGGGCCGGCTTGTGACCAGGAGGCACGGTGTAACAACACCTGACCTCCAATCAAGATGTAAGAAAGTAATCTCCACCAGTGGACAGCAGAGAAAGAGTTGATTGATAAAACTTTGGAGGGGCTAAGGGTATAAAAGGCAGAGCATCTGTTTTGTAGATGAGCTGCTCGTAATGGTCATAGAGACTCCCAGTGCTGCAATTTTTCCTTATTCAGTCCTCTGTTAAGGTTTATTAAACCTTTAACATTTTAAAAGTGAGGGTCATTTCTCAGATGTGCAGTGCTTTGGGCTATTCTCCTGGTCAGGTTTCCTTTGCTTGGGTCCCATCTCAGTGCTTCGTTGGGGTACAGGCTGTAGGTACTTGGTGCGCTCTTGGAGTTACTCTTGGATCCCTTGAACAGCAGGGTTTGGCCCACAAAGGGAATTTGTGCTTCTTTGTGACAGAGGAGAACTCCCCAGGCTATTTAGTATTTGCTGTACGGATGGTTGGTTATTGCTTTGCATCAATTCACAGGCCAATATAGAGGGTTTGCATTGTGATGTCAGGGCATGGTTGCCATGCGGTCATGGTGACATCAGAAGGTTGCTGTGGTGCACAAAAGGCCTCAGCGTCAGAGCAGCCCTAGGCCTTGCTCAGTGCAGGATGCTCAGTGCATCCTCCTGGTTGAGGCACGTGTCAGTGGGCAGCTGCACACTGACAAGAGCCTTGTTTTTTCTCATGTTGGAGTGAATCTGCGCAGCAGTGCTACAATGATTGAGCAATTTGCTGCTGCATTTGTCACTGTTTACGGTGTTTCTTATTCCGCCTATTACCTGACTAACCTGGCACGTAAGTAGAGGTTTTCCCTGGGTGTAACCAAACCTGGCTTTTGTATGTCTTCCTGCTCTTAGCGACTGAGTTATTTTGAAACAGAAGGAGCATTAGGGTGCCACTGGTTTGGGAAAGCTCCTGTCAAGAGGTTCAGCTAAAAAGGGGGTGTCTGTAGCCACAGGGACAGCATTTGCAAGGGAACCTGCAGGGGTTCTGGTCCCTCCACGGGAGAGTCTGAGGCAGCAGAGTCTGTCATTTCCTCAGATTGCTGGGACAAGCAAGACAGCTTTGAAAATGTAAACTGGAGAACTCCTTGGAAGGCCTTCTAAAAACTCTGCAGTTGTTCCCAGAATTCAGGGAAAGCTTCTTTCTTTCTACATTTTGTCATGAAAGGATTTGACTGCCTAACTTGACCCTTGTCTGAGTGCTAAAATAGTGATTCCCTTTGCAATGAAATGCTAACGCCAAAGCAGTGAGTATCTGCTCCTGAACCCTGGAGCTGCTGCTGTGTTGCGTCACAATAGAGCTGCCACAGCTCAGTGGTATTTTGGGGAAGCTTTTCTGGGCAACTGTTTCCAGCAAGTTAATGAGAATTAGTGCATACAACTGATTAATAAAAAAAAAAAAGGGTACTGGAAGGAGAGAATTTTTAAAGGTGTGTTATATGTTTGGTAGAACAGGAGCATTGAGTGTGAAAGAACAATTTGCATTTTCTTGATCATGTTTATATTAATTTACTAGCTAAACAGGCCAAAGTGTAAGCACGACCAAGAATATGGTCCTGATCTCTTGATGGTTGTGTGAATGAACTGTGTCTCCTGGAGGGATGTTGTGAAGCGGAAAATACTCTCTCTTTGCAAATCTTCTTCTGGGGGAATCACCAGCCCAAGCAGTTTTCTGACAGCATCTGCTTCATTTTCCCTTGCCCACGACAGGTCACCTGAAGCATGTATTCAGCGGTGCTGATGCTAAGGTGAGTGAGCAAGGAACATTTCATGTTGGTGGTGTTTAGGTATTGTAGAGTCCGCTGTGAGCTTAGCCAGAACAAGTAGACTGTTCAGGGCCAGCCATGCAGGCCAAAAAAAAAACTATTTTCATTCCTTCAACAACAAACACCAAGGCAAATCTGGATATTTCCTAATTTCCATCTCAGAGCCTTGAAGTCTTACAAACTAAGATTTGCAGAGAGAATATTGTTTGCTAACACCAAACACGGATGAATACTTAATAAACAGCAATTTCCTATAGAGTTAAATTAGCCCATTTTCATAAAGCCACAGTGACTTAGACTTTTACTCCTACCAAACATCAGGACACTTCCTAAAAAGATGTGGTTGTACAACAAGAAGGACAATTTAACATTGTGGATACTGTATTTAAAGTCAAAGGGGCAAGTTTGTGGTGAGGGAGCTGCGTGGGCCCAAAGGACCCAGGGGTGCCGGTCAAGAGCAGCTGAAGGTGGGCCAGCGCGTGGCCAGGGAGCCAAGAAGGCCAAGGGCGTCCTGGCCTGTGTCAGCAAGAGTGGGGCAGCAGGAGCAGGGCAGGGAGCGTCCCCCTGGGCTGGGCAGCGCTGAGGCCACAGCTGGGAGTGCTGTGCCCAGTTGTGGGCCCCTGTGAAGCAGAAAGTCCTTGAGGGGCTGGAGCGTGTGCAGAGGAGGACACGGGAGCTGGGGAAGGCTGTGGAGTGCAAGGCCAAGGAGGAGGTGCTGAGGGAGCTTTAGCCTGGACAACGGGAGGCTCGTCAGGGCCCTTCAGGCACACTTCCATAGATCCATAGAGGACAGCGCTCACCCCAAGGCCTGCTTCCCTGCCAAACCTCCCCGCTCTGCATCCAAGTGCTTCAGCCATCTGAGGAGGTGACGCTTCCAATTTGTGGTTTCTTGGCTTGCTAGGAGGAGAAGCCCTGCTGATTTTCTCTCTTCCCAGCAAGCAAAGATGCTTCTGCACAAGCTTTCCTGCCCTTTTCCTGCACCGAATGGGATTCTGATCCACTTTTACTTTTCCATGTCTGCCGCAGCACTAGCAAAGGCCTTGTTGGCTATTTCTTACTTTTCCATTTCACAGCTTTCAAGAGCTAAAAGCTCCCTTGTGCAGAGGCACTGTGCCTTGCAGATAGCAGCCAGGGAGGACTATCAAATTCCTAGGCAAACAGAGTTCTGTTGAATTAGCCCATTTTAATCTGGCCGGAGTGACTTAGAATGCCATTGCTAAGAAAGCTGATGATTTCTCCTTCAAAGAGGTGGTTGTAGATGCGAGGAGAAAGGAGGTTCTAAACGATAGGTAACGGCCTGTCCCTCATGTTTCTCTCTTGCCACAGATGACAGAAGCAGCAGCAGTCTCTGCCCTGGCTCCCTCTGCTCCTGGAGAAGAAGCCAAAGAGGAGCAAAAGGAGCAAGAGGACCACAAGCCTGCAGCTGTGGTCACAGAAGAGCCTGATGGTTCCAAGAGAGTAAGTGCCAGTTGTGGGTGGTGCTGTCTTTAGTGCAAGGCAGAGCTGCAAGTTTCTGAGCAGCCAGCACTTGCTGTTGCTGGCTGAGGATGCTGAGTGCTGGAATCCCGCAGGACGCGGCCATTTCCTGCAGGCAGGGACAGCTAGAAATTGGCCTTTGGCCTGTCACCTTGAGGCACCCAAGAGCTGGGGGCTGCGGCTCAGCTTCTGCCTGCTTGGCTCAGTGAAGCTCTGTCTCTGGGCTTCTGCAGGGCCGTGGCCAAGGGCGCAGGTGCTCGTGCTGGAGGTCACAGGGCTTTCTTTAGTTGTTTTCCCTTTATGCAAAGGTGTGTTTGGCTTGTGGAAGTGTTCTGCAGTTTTCTGCAGCAGTTCTTCACTTGTACAGTCTCTTTTGGCTTTTGATAAGCGGCAAGGAGATGATTGCGTTGTCCATGAAGCTGGGCTAGGCCATTCTTGTGGGGTGAGGCCAAAGGAAGCAAGTGCCTTGTAGGGAAGGCTTCTTGTCAGGCAAAAAGCAGAAGGGGCAAGTTGCTGTGGATGCGTTTTGGGATGAAGCCTGCAGCTTTGGAAATGGCATGAGTGCCTCGGGTGGGGGTGAAGCTGCAAGTCCTTGACTGCTGTCTTGTGTTGCTGAGAAGAGGAAGGACATCTTGGAATTGTGGCTGCTGTATTTGAAGTCAAAGGGGCAAGTTTGTGGTGGGGGAGCTGCGTGGGCCCAAAGGACCCAGGGGTGCCGGTCAAGAGCAGCTGAAGGTGGGCCAGCACGTGGTCAGGGAGCCAAGAAGGCCAAGGGCGTCCTGGCCTGTGTCAGCAAGAGTGGGGCAGCAGGAGCAGGGCAGGGAGCGTCCCCCTGGGCTGGGCCGTGCTGCGGCCACAGCTGGGAGTGCTGTGCCCAGTTGTGGGCCCCTGTGAAGCAGAAAGTCCTTGAGGGGCTGGAGCGTGTGCAGAGGAGGACACGGGAGCTGGGGAAGGCTGTGGAGTGCAAGGCCAAGGAGGAGGTGCTGAGGGAGCTTTAGCCTGGACAACGGGAGGCTCGTCTGTGACCTCCAGGCAGAGTTCCATAAATCCCTGCAAGATAGTGCTCACTAGAAATGGTATTTCTTCTACAAATATCATCTCACTGCATCCACGTGGTTTTGACACTTCATTTGGTGACTCTTTCATGTTGTGGTTTCTTCCTTTGTTAGGAGGAGAAGTCCTGTTCAGTTTCTCATTTCTCAGCAAGGCAAGGGTATTATCCTCAAACTTTCCTGCCCTTTTCCAGCTCTTGTTGAGATTCTGCTAGCTTTTTCTTTTGTAAGGTGACATTTCTGGAGGATGCAGTATTTTTGCATGAGAACACATTGTTTGGGACAGCGAGCTTGGTGCAGAAGGAGCTGTTCTGGTGCCAGGCCAGTCAATAGGGCCTTGCACTTCGCGTTCATATTGACAGTACCTCTGGCTTTTTGCAGCCCAGGGAATCAGTAAACGTGGTGTTTGGGAATTGAGCAGGAAATCAATGCTCTTGCATTCCAGCTGGTCCTCAGAGATCAGAGGAGCTGGAAGGGTCTGGGCTTTATTTCTGATTACAGCCCCTTTAGCACTCTCAGTGTTGTCAAGTCCAAGAGAAGCACTTGGCCGAGCACAGATGCTGCAAGAATGCCATTCCCAGTGCAATGCTCTGGATCTGATTGCATTCCATAAGGACCTAAATGCTCCAGATTCCCCGGGAGTGTGGTTTATTGAAGCAATAGGAGAGCAATCTCAGGATTGCTGCTGATCAGGGCAATGGCTACCAAGTGTGTGTAGCAACAGAAATGATAGGAAAGAGAGATTATAAGAGTGAGTTCTTTCTATCTATCTATCTATCTATCTATCTATCTATCTATCTATCTATCTATCTATCATTTGCATAATTGACTCTTCTTGGCTCTGGTCCAAAGCAGTTGGAGGTGCAAAGTTCACCTAAAGCATCCCTTTCAGGAGAGGATTAGAGACGTGTTCTGTTGACCGATTCTGAGCAGGCAGAGCTGTTTTCCCCTCCAGATATGGTGTTTTTTTTTCCCCTCAGAGCTGTTTTCCTCCTCCAGCCTCTTCTTCCTGAAGCCCCCAGTTAATTCTTTAATTTTCTGCCTGTCCCAGAGAGGTGGAAGTATTCCATGTTTTAGGTGGTGAAGAGAACATGAACTCCAGAAGTGTCTCTCATAAAGGGTGAGCTCACCCAGGAAGCCACCTGCAGAGCCAGGATGGAGCTGTGGGACTGGGCTGGGTGTCAGTCACTACTGAAAGACAAACAGGACATGGCAGGAGCAGAGGGAGGCCCTCACCAGACCCCTGAGAAATGCCACACCTTCCCTGTCAGCTGCCTGAGAGGCTGTTGGAGCTTCAGCCCCCGATGGCCCCTGATTGTAGTGCCAGGGTCACTTTGGAATCTGTGCCTCCCCACAGGCAGAGAATGACCCAGGAGAGCAGCAGCACAGTGCTCTGGGAATGTGTGAGCCCATCAGTCCTTGAGTCTTGGCCCACAAATGTCCTATGGAAAGTTGAAACCCATCTTCTCTTGCTTTCTGTGCAGATCCTTCCAGAGAAAGAGCAGGAGCAGATTGCCTTATCAGAGATGCCATGCCAGACTCAGGGAGAGCTGAGAGCCCGAGAGCAGGAAGAGCAGCTCAGGCAGCAGGTGGAAGAGCCACAGGAGAATGGCCAGGTAAGCCAGACTCGCCAGGTGTCAGAGGGAAAGGGCAGGAAGAGGGGCATAAAACAGAGCTCTTGGGACTGAGGAGGCCAGGAGTCCCAGAGGCACTGAAAGCACAGAGCCTTGGAATCTGCAGAGATCAGCACTGGGACAAGAGGGTTCCATTGGAAGCAGGTGTGGGTAGGGAAGGAGAAAGAAGTGGCTGAATAAATGTGATTTTGAGGCTGCAAGAGGAAAAAGCTGAGCCTTATGGCAGCTCCCAGTCACTTGCTCTGCATTTGTGTGTACAGAACATCAAGGCAGAGCCACAAGCAGAGCTGCCCGAAGCTCAGAGTGCCATCACGGAAGTGAAGAAGAGGAACCAGGAAGAGATGAGAAGAATTCAAGAGGAGATGAATGTCCATCAGCAGAGGGGCGATCAACAAAACCAGGTGAGTGAAAGAGTGGCAGCCACTCCACTCATGAAAGATCCTCTCTCTTGTATTTTACAGAACTTGACGGAACAGCTGGACACAGACTTTCAGAAAGCTCACGCTAAGATCAAGGCAAGGGAGAAGAGGCAGGAGGAAGAAATGAAAACCATCAGAGAAAAACTTAATCCCCTCCCTCAGGCTCTACAAAAGCAAGTGAGTGAAAGAGGGATAGCCACTGCAGTCACCAAACTGGTGGTTTCTGCCCTTCTGGCCTTCCCAGTGCAGAGCAGCAGGGAGCAGGGTGATGCCTCTGAGTGCCATCCTGCTCTAGTGTGTATCACAGTCACTCGGAAGGACATTTCCTGGTGTGCTGAATCTCAACTGCTGCCCTGGACAGTGGGACTTGTCCTTTGGCCTTTTGGCCAGCAGTCATCCAAATTGATTCCTGCTGGCCTGTTCCTGCTCTCCTTGTTTCTTGAGGTGTTTTTACAGGGGAATATGGTGACCCAGATGGAGGATTGAAACAAGCTGTCTGTATCCCTTGTAAATCTGTTCTTTCCTCACAGTCAGTGACTCTTGACTGACAGGGACAAGCTGTAGTCTCTGACTGCTTTGTTCTGTTTGACTCGAGGTGCAAGTGTTGACATCTCACCGGGCAGCTGGCAAAGACTTCCGGCAAATGAGTGGCACTGAAGAGCCCCGAGGCTGGCGTGAGGCACAGGAACTGTCCCCACCAAAGGTGCTACAGGTTGGGCATGACCTGAAAATGGTGCAGGAAAAGAGGACACAGTGGGGGGAGGACAAACACTTGAACAAGGAGCTGCAAGTGTGTCTGAAGCCCTTGGAGGGGGAAAGGAATCCTTGAGAGGAAGTAGAATGGTCATTGTGGCAGTGATCCTTCAGAAAATCCATGAAAATGGACCATGAATCTGGCCATCCACTCGAGTAGAACTAGCCTTTGGTTTTGACCCATCCAGTTTGAGAAGTGGACATCAGAAAAAACCCACTTAAGAGCCCTGCATGTTGCTGACAGCACCTTCCTAAGGGCTTGCATTTGAAATGGAATCTCAGGCTAATCTCTGCCAGCCACCTTTCTGACATAAACTCATTTCTTGTCCCAGATCTACAAGGGCTTTGTCACCAAACCTGCTGCAGCAACAGCATGGTCTAAAGGAGCCTTTGCTCCCCAACCTGAGAAGTGGAGCCGGGGCGGTTTGTTCATCTCCAGTGCTGACCCAGCTGCTGCTCAGCAACAGGAGATCAAGGATGACTCCCTGGAGCTACGGAGTACGTCTGCTGTATTTCTTGTCTGAGGCACAGTCTATTGTGTGCAGGTGTCAGCATAGCTGTACCAAATGTTTTTCCTGAGTTTGGTGTCCCAGGGACATTTAGAGACATTTCCCCACAGGAACTGCTGTAGAAAAGCAGTCTCTGCGCTGGCCACCTGTGCTGCAGAGCTGTCTGCCTGGTTGTTGTTGTTACCCAGCCAACCACAAAGGGTTCAAAGCTCTAGGCTCTGGGTCTGCCATTTGAATCTCCTGGAAGCTGGGATCTCTGCTTTAAAGTGAGCATCTTGCATTTTGTTTCCCTCAGGGAAAATAGTGAACATGGAAAATCCCGTGATGAAATACACTGAACTGGAATATATTGGCAGAGGGTGAGTCCAACCACAGTCACTTCTACAAAACCATGGGCCAGGTGTATTTCTGGTGGAATATCTATGCAGTGTGAAGTCAGAACAGCTGCAAACAGACATCTATCCCCATGTTCAGACACTGGGGATAGATTGTCCCATCTCTCAGTGCTGCTCCGAATTCGTGAGTGTGCCCAGAAGGCATTGGCAGAGACACCTCCATGCTGCCAAGTTCTTGCCTGCAGCAAGGAACAGGACCTGGAAGATTTCCTTGTCTCTCAAGTGTGGGACAGTTCTGTGTTAATTTCCTGAGCATTTTTGTATATCTCCAAATCATAGAGCCACACTAATAAAAGGGGAAGAAACGTGCTTGCCTGAAACAGCAACCTACTCCCTAATAGCTGTCAGATAACAGTTCTCAGGAACATTTCTTTCCAAAAGATTGCAGAAGGAAATACTCCATGGTCAGGATAAAACCTGCACAGTTTAGAACCTGAAACCCAAGGTGAAAGAAGGAGCTCTCCTTAGGAGCTGAGGCAGTAAACAGCAACGCTTCAGGGACAGGCCCAGTGCCCATGCACTTGAGAGGAAAATGGATCATCTGCCTTCGGGCAGAGCCCGCCTGCATCCGGCAGGTTTTAGGCATTTGCAGCAGAGATCTCCTCTGTGGACTGGCTTTCACTGCAAGATCTGAATGTCTTCTCCTTTCTTTGCTGCTTTTTTGTTTCTAGGACTTTTGGAGATGTTTGCATAGCACTTGACAATGCCACAGGAGGGCAGGTAAATGTCAACATCTCCCGCAGGTCCTCTGGTGTGAGCAGCTGTGGCTGGAGCTTTGAGTAGAGCTGTGCTGAAAAGGCACAAGAAGCACAGACTGCTACCAGCCTGCAAAATACATTTGGGACAGTCTTTGTCCTTCTCAGCTGCCAGAAGGAAGGCAAGGAGGGCAGCAGTTCCTTTCAGAGAAGGATGTGCTCATTCGCTCTCCATTGCTAAAACAAAGGGGGTGCCTTTGAGCATCTCACTGCTCTTTGGGGCTACGGCTTCAGAGTCCTGAATTCTCATTTCTGCTTGCCAGCAAATGCATCTGAAAGTTACTGGTAGTTCCTTAGCCACCTGCAGTGCTGCACTGGAGAACTGCACGTAGGGAGAGATCTGCACGGTGTCCCCAAAAGCCCTAAGTCCTGCCCATAGCCCGAGATGTATCCACAGAGTATTAAGGCATGGATTACTTCTTCTGAATCCCAGACAAAGCAGCAGGGAGTGTGCTCAGAGCTTTGTGGGTGATAGTTGAGACACCACAGTTACCAAGTGGACAAGGCAAAACCTCAGTGGCCACGTGTCCTGTAAGTGGCCTCCAAGGGAGCAGAGAAATGGGCTGTTGCAATGTCAGTTCCTAATTACTGCAATGCCCAATCACAAGGCAGTTTGGCACAGCTCGGCTGTGGCATTGCAAAATCACTCGCTCCATGTGCCTTGTGGTCTTGTGCCGCCAACTTCTCAAGTTACTGATTTTCAATGTCATTTTAGGTGGCCATAAAGAAAATAAATCTCCAAGAACTGAGGAAGAAGGAACTAAGAGTCAATGAACTCATGGTCATGAAGCCAAATATGAATCCCAATCTGGTCAACTATTTAGACAGGTGAGTTGTTGTGAATGTTTGTTTACATATTGCAAACATGCAAGGTAAAATTCCACTTTGTTCACTGGCAGAAAATAGAGCTGTAATTATTGGTTAATTATTATTGCTCTGCTCATCTCCAGTGGATGGGAAGAGTGTGCATCTTGTCTGCATGAGTCTTCCCCGGTACACAGAGTTTAAAGATTATTCAAAAACCTGCATCAGTCATATCTTACTAAATCAATAGCCTGTAAGTTCACAGCCACCACATTGTTTTGGGCCTTGATTTTTTTCAAGAGTCCTCTTACGTCCAGATAAACTAACAAAGGATTTCCCTTGGATTGTGTCCCCTCTTTTCCATTGCTTTGCATGCCAGGAAGACTAGGTGCTTATTTCCAGAAACACGCAGTTTGACAGGTTTTTGATTTGTTCCTAACCTGCAGTTTTTACTTGCTGGCTATTGAAGACATCTCCTTTTTTCACAGCTGTGCCTTTCTTCTTGAGACAGATTGCAAACAATGCACAGCCTAGAGGGAATGTCTATTCCTTTCATTCTGTCCTTGTCACAAAGGGACTTGGAAACAAGAATCAATCAAGAAAACAAACTAGCCATGCATGTCTATCTCCATGCTCTTGTTTCCTTCTTTCAGCTACCTTGTGGATGAGCAGCGCTGGCTGGTCATGGAGTACATGGACGGAGGCACTCTGAGCGATGTCATCAGCGAGACCTACCTGTCTGAAGACGAGATGGCAGCCATCAGTCGGGAGGTCAGCAATCCCACCTGTGCTGCCCAGGGCTTGGGCAGGATTGTCTGGGAAACAGGGCTCCGACCTGGAGTGATTTCATGTGCCAAGCTTTGTTTCTGTGTTGCTGGTATGCTATGGGCAAGCAAAAGCCTCTCAAGTGAAATGCCTGCCAGTGCCCCTGCACTCACAGTACTCAGTTCTGTACTCATATCTCCTACTGCTGTATTCTCGCTCTGTCTCTTGGATTTGTATTTGCTGTTCTCCACCTTGCCTCCCTAAACTTTTATCTCCAGCCTTTCTGCACTGCATTCCTTGTCTGTAAAAGCAATGGTGCTGGTGGCAGCATTTGAAATGATCAGCAAAGAAAAAAGACTCATTTCTCTCAGTCCTCAACTGAAAAGGACAGTAGTGCAGCCAAAATGCTCTTTGCTTCAGGAAGGTGACTGTTGTGATACTTCCAAGCCTGTGCTGAGGCCAGCAACAAAACCTTTGTCATGCAGCCTCCCACCCCAAAGTGATCCACTTCACACCAAAGGGAGGGACTTTTTCTTCCTTGGCAAAACCCCTCACTTGTCCTCTGCATGGAGAAAGCACATCCACAGCAGCAGCAGCCATCCTGGCTGGTTTGCAGGGGACAGTCTACAACAACAGCAGGTGCTGTTGCTCTTTCAAAAGCTGACATGCCTTTTCCTTAGAAAGGTCCTGCTCTGCAAGTGGTGGAGCAGCAAGCTCTTCCTCGCAATGGCACTGTGTTCTGCCATTACTCGATATTCCCCTGCAGAGGCAATCTTTTAGAGCTCTTTCCTTTCTTGTGTAATGAAATCACATCACTAATTTTTGCCCTCCTGTTTCTGTTTTCTCTCTCAGTGCCTGCAAGGACTGGATTTTCTTCACTCGAACCTCGTGATCCACCGAGATGTGAAGAGCAGCAACATCCTTCTCAGAACCGACGGCTCTGTCAAGCTGGGTCAGTGTATTCTTGGTCAGGTGCAGCATTCCAGGGATGTGGGCTGTGGGGCTGCTTTGAGTGATTGCCAGCTTCCCAAAATTGGTGTTGGTGGCAGTGCAGGGAACCCTGACACAAACTGTGGGCACAGTTGCAACATGCACAGAAGAATGACAAGGAACAAGGAGTCAAGAGTGGCGTTGCTCTGTGTGTGTCCCTTCCAGAGGGAGGGAGCTGCAAATCTAAAGCTTCAGAAAAATAAAAGGCTGGAGGTAGTCTAAAAAATGAGGCTTTTTTTTTTTGAAGTGGCCAATTCCATATTTCCTTGTTAAAGCCCTGAGGAAACAGAGCAGGGACAGTTCTCCAGGAGACTCAACAGCACATTCTTAGACTGAGAGTGGGGAATTCTTTTGCTTGATTTCCTAACTTGAGCTGGCTTTCATGGTTTGTTTTTTTCTCCACAGCTGACTCTGGCCTCTTTGCTCAGCTCAGCCCTGAGCAGAGTCGACGGAGCTCAGTGGCCAGCACTTCTGGGTGGATGGCGCCTGAAGTGGTGACAGGTCAACCATGTGGCCCCAAAGTGGACATATGGTCTCTTGGAATCCTGGGCATCGAAATGGTGGAACGAGAAGTTCCTTACTGGAATGAAACTCCTGTTTCGGTAAGGTGCAAATACTCACTGATCCTGCTTGTCTTTCTCACCTGTCCCATGGTCAGTGTGCCATTGGACAAAATCCCATTGCCATCTGCTGGCACCACTTCCACCAAGGTCCCCTTCTGAAAATGTCCCTGCAGCACATCAGCATCTGCTGTCGATTTGGTTGCATCAGAAGGGAAGTGGCAGTTCAGAAACCTAACCAGTTCAGAAACCTGCCATTTTGGCCTCCAGCCATGCCTGACATTTTTCACTTGCTTTTTGAACAATGTTGGAGCTCTGTCTCTGAAGAAAAAGAATTTTTTCAGTGGAATGGTTGGATGTGTGATAAATATCCTTCAAAATGGAGATTGAATCTTCCTAGTTTCAATTTTAGAGAAAAAGAAAAAAGAAAAAAAGAAAATGGAAAAGGAAGAGGAAGAGAAAAGGGAAAAGAAAGAAAGAAAAAGTAAGAGAAAAGTGGAAAAGAAGAGGAAAAGGAAGAGAAAATAAAAAGAAAAAAAGGAAAAGGGAAAAAAAGAAAGAAAAAAAGAAAAAGAAAAAGAATAAAAAGAAAAAGGAGGAAAAACCACCAAAGCAATGCCCAAGCAAGTTCTGCTTGTTTTTCCCTTTATTAAACCAAAGCACATCAATTTTCCTCCAAACTGTAGCATCTTTTCCCAATCCTGTGGGTCTTTAAAACTTTCAGGCTTTCAAATCATCTGTACATTGTTCAGCCATGCGTGCGGGTGGCCTGGATAAGTTTAGGATGTGTTTTTCTCCGACTGCAGTTAGAATTGTACACTAAACTCTTGGCTGTTTCTGGGTACTTTAACAAGTTGATGAGCTTCCAGCCAGGTGCCCGGGGCTGGGATCCAACGTGGGCGGTTGATGCCGATGCTGTGTTCCTTTACCACAGGAGCAGGGCCACCCCTGGCTTGCACAGTTCTAAGGACAGTGAGGACTCCAGCTCCCCACCATGTCCAGTGGCTGAGCTCAGCTGCAGAGAGACAGGATAAAACCCTCTTTGTGACCTCTGGGGGTGTGGGAAAAGCGAAGGAATTTTTCCTCTGGGTTGAAGAAGAAAGTAACAAAGTCTCTTTGGTCACCATCTTTTTCAGTGCCACCAACACAGAACTGTCACTATTGTGGTGGGCATTTTCATGGAGACTCCCAGGTCTCCTTCCATTCTTAGTTCTGTCTATTTTAGATGGATTCTGCATCTGCATTTTTTTCAAGAGGAGAAAAAAAAAAACAAAAAAAAACTTGATGATTTTTGTTTCATGTAAGCTGTGCTAAAGGGACCAACAAGCACTGCAAAGATTCCTTTCATGTAATAATCCTTGGAAATAGTATGGATAGAACAAACTCCCCCTTCCAAATAGCCTGTCAGGCTGGTGTGAATCCTCAGAGAAGCAAAACGAGCTTTTGCTGATGTAGCTCCCACTAACTAGGTCAGTCAATGAAATCAGCGGCCAAGGCAAGATCTGCTGAATGCTGGAAAAGCTGTGGCTGCATCGGGGTTTGGGTTTTTGGTTGGTAAAGGAAAGTCATCTCTGGGTCTCTCCAGGCCAGTTTCTGCAGAGTGGAGCTTAAACAATGGGATCTGAGAGAGCAGTTACAGATGGGAAAGAAGCAGCTGGAGCCTGGTGTTTCCTTTTTCCCCAGCCTCAACTCCTGATAGACATACGAGGGACACCAAAGCTGCAGCAGCCCAACCGATTCTCGCCTTGCCTGCGTGACTTCCTGAGGCGCTGCCTGCGGACAGACGAGGCACGGCGCTGGTCTGCCAAGGAGCTCCTGCAGGTAAAATGCAAAGGGGCTGCAGGTGAAAGAGTGTCTGAGGGATGGGCTCCTGCTCCACTGAAGTGCAAGGCATCAGATGAGCCTCCTTCCTCCCGACCTCCACTCCTGGTGCTGTTCAAATGAAAACGGTGAGGAATTCCAGTCTGGGCTGGGCTGGGCTGGCAGGGCCCTGTGAAGGTCATCTGGTCCAAGTGTCCTGCAAAGAGCAGGGAGAGATCAGGTTGTTCAGAGCCCCTTCCCACCTGACCTGGAATGTTTGCCCTATCCCTACCCAGGATGGGGCACCTACCAGCTCTAAGGACAACCTGTGCCAGTGTGGCACCATGCTCCAAGTAAACAAGTTCTTCCTTAGACCTAATCTGACTCAATCCCCATTTTATATTAGAAATATTATCCCACGTCCTATTGCAACTGAGCCTGTTAAAAAAGGTATTTCCTACTTCCTGAGAATCCCCTTTGAAGTACTGGAACTCAGCAATGAAGTCTCCCTGGGGCCTGTTCTCCTCCAGCCTGAATAGCTCCAGGTCTCTCAGCCTGTCCTCAGAGGAGAGGTGCTCTGTCCTCTGTTTCTGTCACCCTGTTTTGTAATTTGGTGGGGTGTTCCGTTTTATCTAATGGCAAAAGAACTGAAGTAGAGCAATGCAGGGTACAGAGCCATGAAATGGTGGTGGAGGAACCCAAGGAAGCCAGTCCTGGCAGAGCAGTCTGGAGAGATTTGGCTGTGGGCAGGAGGGGCTGTGGGGGGCTCACTGTGAGCCTCTGAGGGGCCCTGGTTTCTGCCCCCCACCCCACCCTTAGACGTTTCTGGCACGCAAACAGGGGCAGCTGAGAGGGACTTGTCCCAGCCCCATCTGCTGCCTGGCACGCTCAGGCAGAGGGGAACTGGCCCAGGCTTCCTGCCAGGCTGTGTGGCAGAGAGGGAACTGCAGCAGCCAGCGCCACTCGGCTGGCCCTGCTGGGAAGGAAGGTGCCATCCAGCACAGGAGGGGCAGGGCATGGAAAGGTAGACACTGCTCTGTCTCCCTGTGGAAATTAGCACGGTGCCTGTCTCTCAAAGACAGGGACCTATGTGGGTCATTGGAGTTTCCTGAAAGGAAGAAACCCCAGGGACAGAAAGCACCATTTCTAGAGCACTGGCAGGGCAAAAATCCCAGCTAGATGAAGACAACACAATAAAGAGATGAATGGGATTCTGGGCCAGGTTTGCCTGTGATGGCAAGGTCCTGCACATAAAAGATGGAGGTGCAGATGGTCCCATTGGTCCTCTTTCTGCATCTTTCTAGGAGCCAGAGGAATCCTCTGAAATACTGAGCTTGGAAAGTCACCGTTCATTGTTTTTTGTTGTTTTTTTTCCTTTGGGCAGCATCCAGTTGTAACACTTGCTGAACCTGCGTCCAGCCTGGTGCCACTGATTGTTTCAGTGAAGAAGAAGAAGGAGACAAGAATGTGATAATCACATCAGGACCATTACCATTGACTTAGAGTAGGATTGTAGGTTAGGGTTAGGGTTAGGGTTAGGGTTAGGGTTAGGGTTAGGGTTAGGGTTAGGGTTATGATTAGGGTTAGGGTTATGATTAGGGTTAGGGTTAGGGTTATAATTAGGGTTAGGTTTAGGGTTAGGATTAGAGTTAGGGTTAGGGTTAGGGTAAAGTTAGGGTAGGATTGTCTAATCGGACTTGGAACAGTAGGATTGGAAATGAATAAAGTTTCTGAAACTACACCTCACCTTGAAGATTCCCTTCTTTCTCACTCTGTGAATAACCTCGAGATTTTCTTATGAATTGTCAGTTGTTTCCAAAAGGTGGAAAGTGACACTTATGGAGTCTTTGGCACAGTGTCAAAGTGGAGAAGGCTCTTCTTCATTCATCTTCTCCAGACCACACTGCCTTTGGAATATGGCCCACTGGCCTGTTTATGCCCAGCTGTGGTACTTCTATCTGAGGCAGAAATGGCAATGGCATTAGCAGGAAAAACCAAAGGGGGAGTGGGGAAGCCAAACCATCCTGTGCTGATGCAGGCCTTCAGCTGTGACTCCAGAGCACTTGGGCGGCTGCCACTTGGATTTGTATCCCTGAGTGCAATGTCTTTGGCTGGAGGAGAGCCTTGCTCAGCTGAGAAAGCAGCAAGATCAGAGGGGGTGCTCTGAAAGGTCTCCTGCGGTGCAGAGCTGTCAGCGACTGTGAGGTGAGAGCGGGCCCGGCCTTGCCCGGGCTGGAGCCGCAGCAGAGCCCCGGCAGAGCCCGGAGCAGCCTGAGCCTCGGCAGAGGCAGGCTGCCAGGAGGCCCTTGTAGCTGCAGGAGGCAGCAGCCCGGCCCTGCGTGCCTCTTCCTGGCCCCGGGTGCATCCTCCGCTCTCAGAGGCCAAGCGGCAGCTGGCTGCTGCCGAGGGGAAGCGGAGCCCTGCTGGGCACAGCCCAGCCCGGAGGCATTGGCCGTCTGGAGTCTGCCCCGGGCGAGAGAAAGGGGAAGGGCAGCCGAGGGCCGGTGGCCTGGCTGAGCATTCCTACTCTTCTGCCGGCTGCCCTGTGACTCCTGGGAAAGGTTAGCAGTGTGTGCAGCACTCTGGGCACCGGGGGAGGGAGCCGGGCTGCTGGGCAGGCTGGAGCCCAGGGCAGCGTCCTTCAGGCACGGCACTTCTGCCAGGGGAGCCGAGGCCAGCGGGAGGCAGTGACAGCTTGTCAGCTCCCGTCTGCAGGAGCCGGTGCCTCACACAGCTCTGGGAGGAAGCGCCTGCAGTCCTGCAGTTCTGCACTGAGCCAGAGCAAAGGTGGGAAATGCAGAGTGTTTTGCAGGAATACTCGGGGCCAGCAGGCCAGCCTGCTTTGTGCTGTCTGGCGCACAGCAAGCGCTGTGCAACGCAGCTCTGAGCTGCTGGGAGAGAGGGAATTGGGGACGTGCCTGAGGGTTTTGCTTGAGTAGTCAACTGATTGGGAAGAGAGCAGAATAATTGCAGTTGGCAATCTGTGTTTTCTTCATTAATTTCTGAAAGAAAGTCACAATGTGTTGTGGGTATTGTCAAAGAAAAGCCTTATAAAAAAATCAGGCTTTGCTCTGCTAAAAATGACCAGCTGGCCTGTTATGTCTTCTACATACAGCTAGCTAACTTCCCATGTGAAAAATCATAAAAATGACTGCAGTTATTACAGTTTGCATCTGGAATAAACAAGAAATCTGTCCTATGAGAGTCCACAAAGGAAAAAATGTAAACACCTGAGTAAAAGAGAGAGTCTTAGCACTTCCACACAAAAACACCTTCTCAGCAATGAATTGTGTGGCAAGAAAACAAGCAGGCAATTGGAGTTGAACATCAGGTCTGTGAAAATGGTATAAAAATGACTTATGTGAATAAAGAGTTGGCTTTCCCTGCACGAAGAAACTGAGTCCCGTCTACTTTATTGACACAGCAATGTGGCTTCACTCAGCAAGAGCAGTCGCAGGGTGTATTGATGAAAGGCTTGGTTTGATTCCCAGAATGGGAAGGAGAGGCGCTAAGTGTAACAAATAGGGCTTAGTCTTGTGAATTCCTTTAGCTTTAACAGGCAGCACTGAACCCTGTATTGCCCCATTGCCGTGCTTAATGTGTGCAAGTGGCTGTTTTAGCCTTGAGAATAAAGAGAGCGGTCCTGCTAAGAAGGTAGCTGGAATGCATTCAAAGGGAAGGAAGTGTTTTTAGGAGGCTCTTGACCAGCAATGGAGAATTTGAGGAATGGAATATTTCCCAAACGCCTGAGTCAGGAACTGGAGTCGTGTCCAAGGCCCTGCCATATTTGATCTGTCTTTGAGCAGGTTGACAAGACAATGAAGAAAAGTGTATTGTTTAATGGATGGTGTTATGGACAAATTCAACTGGGGAGGCCAGTTATAGATAAATCAATTAACAAGAATTTATTAAGCAAGTGGTAATGAGCAAAAGACAGCGCTGGGTGGACAGAGAGTCTCTGCTCTACCACGGCGTGCCCTCCCCCCTTGCCCTTTTTGTTTTTATAGTCCATTTTTTTTTCTTCTTTCCAGTTGACGTATTTTCTCTCAATGCACTCTGTGCCTGTGCAATTGGTTGCTAGGGGGTCTTTTTTTTCTGCCCTTGGTGGTCGGAGGGATGAAGGCTCCTCATCTTCCTTGCAGATTGTCCTTGGCCTAAAGTTAACTTGTATATAATTAGTTACACAGTCTTCTATGCTACTTGCATCTGCACAATTCTTAAGCAGGATACTTGCTGTTCCCTCGGCCCCCCCCCCTCCTTCTCCTCCCACATCTTGAAATTCCCTACTCAGTTCAAATTCTTATCTCCTTCAATGCTCGTTTTGATGAAGACCTTTCTATTTATTACAGGTGGGAACATGATCCTTGAAAGAGAAGCAATGTATTGGTCAATGGGTGGGCAGTTAAGGTTTGAAAGGGGAACAATGCATAAGGGAGCTGTTGTTGGCATGGGGTCGGTATCGGGAGCCACCGCGGCTTCATCTCACGCGCCGGCCATGTGTGAGCTGATGCTGTAACTGGGAAAATTCCGCTCCTGCGCAGGAGATGTAAGGCCTGGTTCTGGGCTGGAGGGGTGAGAAGGACGAGATGCACACCCTTTTGATCCAGGGGAGGTCCTGGAAGTGCACTGCCTACCTGCCCCCCCCACACCAAGCACCACGCTCCATCTCCCTCTCCTGCTCAGCGGATTTTTGGGAAACCAGGGGTTGGTATGTATTATTTGCCACTGGAACTAATGGAATAAATTTGCTTTGCAAGCCCAGTTGTGTCTTAGATTATTTTGTGCATGAGTCTCCTCCTGAACCTGTGGCAATGACCACCAGGGACCTACAGGATTTTCCCTTGCCCACTACAGGTCACCTGAAGCATGTATTCAGCGGTGCTGATGCTGAGGTGAGTGAGCAAGGAACATTTCATCTTGGTGGTGTTTAAGTATTGTCGAGTACGCTGTGAGCTTAGACAGAACAAGTAGACTGTACAGGGCCAGCCATGCAGGCCGAAAGAAAAACCATCTTTATTCCTTCAACAACAAACACCAAGGCAAATCTGGATATTTCCTAATTTCCATCTCAGAGCCTTGAAGACTAAGATTTGCAGAGAGAATTTTGCTAACACCAAACACGGATGAATACTTAATAAACAGCAATTTCTATAGAATTCAATTAGTCCATTTTAATAAAGTAACAGTGACTTAGACTTTTCTTCCTATCAAACATCAGGACACTTGCTAAGATAACGTGGTTGTACAACTAGAAGGACAATTTAAAATTGTGGCTGCTGTATTTGAAGTCAAAGGGGCAAGTTTGTGGTGGGGGAGCTGCGTGGGCCCAAAGGACCCAGGGGTGCCGGTCAAGAGCAGCTGAAGGTGGGCCAGCGCGTGGCCAGGGAGCCAAGGCGGCCAAGGGCGTCCTGGCCTGTGTCAGCAAGAGTGGGGCAGCAGGAGCAGGGCAGGGAGCGTCCCCCTGGGCTGGGCAGCGCTGCAGCCACAGCTGGGAGTGCTGTGCCCAGTTGTGGGCCCCTGTGAAGCAGAAAGTCCTTGAGGGGCTGGAGCGTGTGCAGAGGAGGACACAGGAGCTGGGGAAGGCTGTGGAGCGCAAGGCCAAGGAGGAGGTGCTGAGGGAGCTTTAGCCTGGACAACGGGAGGCTCGTCAGGGCCCTTCAGGCACACTTCCATAGATCCATAGAGGACAGTGCTGAATACAAATGCTATTTTTTCTGCAAATATCCTCTCACAACATCCAAGTGCTTTTGACACTTGATTTGGTGACTCTTTCATCTTTTGGTTTCTTCCTTTGTTAGGAGGACGTGTCCAGTTCATTTTCTCATTTTTTAGCAAGGGAAGGCTATTTTCCTCCATCTTTCCTGTCCTTTTCCTACTCTTGTCGAGATTCTGCTAGCTTTTTCTTTTGTAAGGTGACATTTCTGGAGGATGCAGTATTTTTACATGAGAACGCATTGTTTGGGACAGCGAGATTGGTGCAGAAGGAGCTGTTCTGGTGCCAGGCCAATCAATAGGGCCTTTTACTTCGCGTTCATATTGACAGTACCTCTGCCTTTTTGCAGCCCAGGGAATCAGTAAATGTGGTGTTTGGGAATTGAGCAGGAAATCATTGCTCTTGCATTCCAGCTGGTCCTCAGAGATCAGAGGAGCTGGGAGGGGCTGGGCTTCATTTCTGATTACAGCCCCTTTAGCACTCTCAGTGTTGTCAAGTCCAAAAGAAACACTTGGCCGAGCACAGATGCTGCAAGAGTGACATTCCCAGTGCAATGCTCTGGATCTGATTGCATTCCATAAGGACCTAAATGCTCCAGATTCCCCGGGAGTGTGGTTTATTGAAGCAACAGGAGAGCAATCTCAGGATTGCTGCTGATCAGGGCAATGGCTACCAAGTGTGTGTAGCCACAGAAACGATAGTAAAGAGAGATTATAAGAGTGAGTTCTATCCATCTGTCTATCTATCTATCTATCTATCTATCTATCTATCTATCTACCTGTCATTTGCATAATTGAATCTTCTTGGCTCTGGTCCAAAGCAGTTGGAGGTGCAAACTTCACCTAAAACATCCCTTTCAGGAGAGGATTAGAGACACGTTCTGTTGACCGATTCTGAGCAGGCAGAGCTGTTTTCCCCTCCAGATATGGTGGGTTTTTTTTCCCCTCAGAGCTGTTTTCCACCTCCAGCCTCTTATTCCTGAAGCCCCCAGTTATTTCTTTAATTTTCTGCCTATCCCAGAGAGGTGGAAGAATTCCATGTTTTAGGTGGTGAAGAGAACATGAACACCAGAAGTGTCTCTCACGAGGGCTGAGCTCACCCAGGAAGCCACCTGCAGAGGCAGGATGGAGCTGTGGGACTGGGCTGGGTGTCAGTCACTACTGAAAGACAAACAGGACATGGCAGGAGCAGAGGGAGGCCCTCACCAGACCCTTGAGAAATGCCACACCTTCCCTGTCAGCTGCCTGAGAGGCTGTTGGAGCTTCAGCCCCAGATGGCCCCTGATTGTAGTGCCAGGGTCACTTTGGAATCTTGTGCCTCCCCACGGGCAGAGAATGACCCAGGAGAGCAGCAGCACAGTGCTCTGGGAATGTGTGAGCCCATCAGTCCTTGAGTCTTGGCCCACAAATGTCCTATGGAGTGTTGAAACCCATCTTCTCTTACTTTCTGTGCAGATCATTCCAGAGAAAGAGCAGGAGCAGATTGTGTTATCAGAGATGCCATGCCAGACTCAGGGAGAGCCGAGAGCCCGAGAGCAGGAAGAGCAGCTCAGGCAGCAGGTGGAAGAGCCACAGGAGAATGGCCAGGTAAGCCAGACTCGCCAGGTGTCAGAGGGAAAGGGCAGGAAGAGGGGCATAAAACAGAGCTCTTGGGACTGAGGAGGCCAGGAGTCCCAGAGGCACTGAAAGCACAGAGCCTTGGAATCTGCAGAGATCAGCACTGGGACAAGAGGGTTCCATTGGAAGCAGGTGTGGGTAGGGAAGCAGAAAGAAGTGGCTGAATAAATGTGATTTTGAGGCTGCAAGAGGAAAAAGCTGAGCCTTATGGCAGCTCCCAGTCACTTGCTCTGCATTTGTGTGTACAGAGCATCAAGGCAGAGCCACAAGCAGAGCTGCCCGAAGCTCAGAGTGCCATCACAGAAGTGAAGAAGAGGAACCAGGAAGACACGAGAAGAATTCAAGAGGAGATGAATCTCCATCAGCAGAGGGGCGATCAACAAAACCAGGTGAGTGAAAGAGTGGCAGCCACTCCACTCATGAAAGATCCTCTCTCTCGTATTTTACAGAAATTGAAGGAACAGCTGGACACAGACTTTCAGAAAGCTCACGCTAAGATCAAGGCAAGGGAGAAGAGGCAGGAGGAAGAAATGAAAATCATCAGAGAAAAACTTAATCCCCTCCCTCAGGCTCTACAAAAGCAAGTGAGTGAAAGAGGGATAGCCACTGCAGTCACCAAACTGGTGGTTTCTGCCCTTCTGGCCTTCCCAGTGCAGAGCAGCAGGGAGCGGAGTGATGCCTCTGAGTGCCATCCTGCTCTAGTGTGTATCACAGTCACTCGGAAGGACATTTCCTGGTGTGCTGAATCTCAGCTGCTGCCCTGGACAGTGGGACTTGTCCTTTGGCCTTTTGGCCAGCAGTCATCCAAATCGATTCCTGCTGGCCTGTTCCTGCTCTCCTTGTTTCTTGAGGTGTTTTTACTGGGGAATATGGTGACCCAGATGGAGGATTGAAACAAGCTGTCTGTATCCCTTGTAAATCTGTTCTTTCCTCACAGTCAGTGACTCTTGACTGACAGGGACAAGCTGTAGTCTCTGACTGCTTTGTTCTGTTTGACTCGAGGTGCAAGTGTTGACATCTCACCGGGCAGCCGGCAAAGACTTCCGGCAAATGAGTGGCACTGAAGAGCCCCGAGGCTGGCGTGAGGCACAGGAACTGTCCCCACCAAAGGTGCTACAGGTTGGGCATGACCTGAAGATGGTGCAGGAAAAGAGGACACAGTGGGGGGAGGCCGAACACTTGAACAAGGAGCTGCAAGTGTGTCTGAAGCCCTTGGAGGGGGAAAGGAATCCTTGAGTGGAAGTAGAATGGTCATTGTGGCAGTGATCCTTCAGAAAATCCATGAAAATGGACCATGAATCTGGCCATCCACTGGAGTAGAACTAGCCTTTGGTTTTGACCCATCCAGTCTGAGAAGTGGACATCAGAAAAAACCCACTTAAGAGCCCTGCATGTTGCTGACAGCACCTTCCTAAGGGCTTGCATTTGAAATGGAATCTCAGGCTAATCTCTGCCAGCCACCTTTCTGACATAAACTAATTTCTTGTCTCAGATCTACAAGGGCTTTGTCACCAAACCTGCTGCCGCAGCAGCATGGTCTAAAGGAGCCTTTGCTCTCCAACCTGAGAAGTGGAGCCGGGGCGGTTTGTTCATCTCCAGTGCTGACCCAGCTGCTGCTCAGCAACAGGAGATCAAGGATGACTCCCTGGAGCTACGGAGTATGTCTGCTGTATTTCTTGTCTGAGGGACAGTCTATTGTGTGCAGGTGTCAGCATAGCTGTACCAAATGTTTTTCCTGAGTTTGGTGTCCCAGGGACATTTAGAGACATTTCCCTACAGGAACTGCTGTAGAAAATCAGTCTCTGTGCTGGCCACCTGTGCTGCAGAGCTGTCTGCCTGGTTGTTGTTGTTACCCAGCCGACCACAAAGGGTTCAAAGCTTCAGGCTCTGGGTCTGTCTTTTGAATCTCCTGGAAGCTGGGATCTCTGCTTTAAAATGAGCATCTTGCAGTTTGTTTCCCTCAGGGAAAATAGTGAACATGGAAAATCCCATGATGAAATACACGGAACTGGAATATATTGGCAGAGGGTGAGTCCAACCACAGTCACTTCTACAAAACCATGGGCCAGGTGTATTTCTGGTGGAATATCTATGCAGTGTGAAGTCAGAACAGCTGCAAACAGACATCTATCCCCATGTTCAGACACTGGGGATAGATTGTCCCATCTCTCAGTGCTGCTCCGAATTCGTGAGTGTGCCCAAGAAGGCATTGGCAGAGACACCTCCATGCTGCCAAGTTCTTGCCTGCAGCAAGGAACAGGACCTGGAAGATTTCCTTGTCTCTCAAGTGTGGGACAGTTCTGTGTTAATTTCCTGAGCATTTTTGTATATCTCCAAATCATAGAGCCACACTAATAAAAGGGGAAGAAACGTGCTTGCCTGAAAGAGCAAGATACTCCCTGATAGCTGTCAGATAACAGTTCTCAGGAACATTTCTTTCCAAAAGATTGCAGAAGGAAATACTCCATGGTCAGGACAAAACATGCACAGTTTAGAACCTGAAACCCAAGGTGAAAGAAGGAGCTCTCCTTAGGAGCTGAGGCAGTAAACAGCAACGCTTCAGGGACAGGCCCAGTGCCCATGCACTTGAGAGGAAAATGCATCATCTGCCTTCGGGCAGAGCCCGCCTGCATCCGGCAGGTTTTAGGCATTTGCAGCAGAGATCTCCTCTGTGGGCTGGCTTTCACTGCAAGATCTAAATGTCTTCTCCTTTCTTTGCTGCTTTTTTGTTTCTAGGACTTTTGGAGATGTTTGCAGAGCACTTGACAATGCCACAGGAGAACAGGTAAATGTCAACATCTCCCGCAGGTCCTCTGGTGTGAGCAGCTGTGGCTGGAGCTTTGAGTAGAGCTGTGCTGAAAAGGCACAAGAAGCACAGACTGCTACCAGCCTGCAAAATACATTTGGGACAGTCTTTGTCCTTCTCAGCTGCCAGAAGGAAGGCAAGGAGGGCAGCAGTTCCTTTCAGAGAAGGATGTGCTCATTCACTCTCCATTGCTAAAACAAAGGGGGTTCCTTTGAGCATCTCACTGCTCTTTGGGGCTACGGCTTCAGAGTCCTGAATTCTCATTTCTGCTTGCCAGCAAATGCATCTGAAAGTTACTGGTAGTTCCTTAGCCACCTGCAGTGCTGCACTGGAGAACTGCACGTAGGGAGAGATCTGCACGGTGTCCCCAAAAGCCCTAAGTCCTGCCCATAGCCCGAGATGTATCCACAGAGTATTAAGGCATGGATTACTTCTTCTGAATCCCAGACAAAGCAGCAGGGAGTGTGCTCAGAGCTTTGTGGGTGATAGTTGAGACACCACAGTTACCAAGTGGACAAGGCAAAACCTCAGTGGCCACGTGTCCTGTCACTGGCCTCCAAGGGAGCAGAGAAATGGGCTGTTGCAATGTCAGTTCCTAATTACTGCAATGCCCAATCACAAGGCAGTTTGGCACAGCTCGCATGTGGCATTGCAAAATCACTTGCTCCATTTGCCTTGTGAGTGGAAGTTGTGCCGCCAACTTCTCAAGTTACTGATTTTCAATGTCATTTTAGGTGGCCATAAAGAAAATAAATCTCCAAAAACTGAGGAAGAAGGAACTAAGAGTCAATGAACTCATGGTCATGAAGCCAAATATGAATCCCAATCTGGTCAACTATTTAGACAGGTGAGTTGTTGTGAATGTTTGTTTACATATTGCAAACATGCATGGTAAAATTCCACTTTGTTCACTGGCAGAAAATAGAGCTGTAATTATTGGTTAATTATTATTGCTCTGCTCATCTCCAGTGGATGGGAAGAGAGTGCATCTTGTCTGCATGAGTCTTCCCTGGTACACAGAGTTTGAAAATTATTCAAAAACCTGCATCACTCATATCTTACTAAATCAATAGCCTGTAAGTTCACAGCCACCACATTGTTTTGGGGCTTGATTGTTTTCAAGAGTCCTCTTACGTCCAGATAAACTAACATGGATTTCCCTTGGATTGTGTCCCCTCTTTTCCATTGCTTTGCATGCCAGGAAGACTAGGTGCTTATTTCCAGAAACACGCAGTTTGACAGGTTTTTGATCTGTTCCTAACCTGCAGTTTTTACTTGCTGGCTATTGAAGACATCTCCTTTTTTCACAGCTGTGCCTTTCTTCTTGAGACAGATTGCAAACAATGCACAGCCTAGAGGGAATGTCTATTCCTTTCATTCTGTCCTTGTCACAAAGGGACTTGGAAACAAGAATCAATCAAGAAAACAACCTAGCCATGCATGTTTATCTCCATGCTCTTGTTTCCTTCTTTCAGCTACCTTGTGGATGGGCAGCTCTGGCTGGTCATGGAGTACATGGACGGAGGCACCCTGAGCGATGTCATCAGCGAGACCTACCTGTCTGAAGACGAGATGGCAGCCATCAGTCGGGAGGTCAGCAATCCCACCTGTGCTGCCCAGGGCTTGGGCAGGATTGTCTGGGAAACAGGGCTCCGACCTGGAGTGATTTCATGTGCCAAGCTTTGTTTCTGTGTTGCTGGTATGCTATGGGCAAGTAAAAGCCTCTCAAGTGAAATGCCTGCCAGTGCCCCTGCACTCACAGTACTCAGTTCTTGTACTCATATCTCCTACTGTTGTAGTCTCACTTTGTCTCTTGTATTTGTATTTGCTGTTCTCCACCTTGCCTCTCTAAACATTTGCCTCGAGCCTGTCTGCACTGCATTCCTTGCCTGTAAAAGCAAAGGTGCTGGTGGCAGCATTTGAAATGATCAGCAAAGAAAAAAGACTCATTTCTCACAGTCCTCAACTGAAAAGGACACTAGTGCAGCCAAAATGCTCTTTGCTTCAGGAAGGTGACTGTTGTGATACTTCCAAGCCTGTGCTGAGGCCAGCAACAAAACCTTTGTCATGCAGCCTCCCACCCCAAAGTGATCCACTTCACACCAAAGGGAGGGACTTTTTCTTCCTTGGCAAAACCCCTCACTTGTCCTCTGCATGGAGAAAGCACATCCACAGCAGCAGCAGCCATCCTGGCTGGTTTGCAGGGGACAGTCTACAACAACAGCAGGTGCTGTTGCTCTTTCAAAAGCTGACATGCCTTTTCCTTAGAAAGGTCCTGCTCTGCAAGTGGTGGAGCAGCAAGCTCTTCCTCGCAATGGCACTGTGTTCTGCCATTACTCGCCATTCCCCTGCAGAGGCAATCTTTTAGAGCTCTTTCCTTTCTTGTGTAATGAAATCACATCACTAATTTTTGCCCTCCTGTTTCTCTTTTCTCTCTCAGTGCCTGCAAGGCCTGGATTTTCTTCACTCGAACCTCGTGATCCACCGAGATGTGAAGAGCAGCAACATCCTTCTCAGAACCGACGGCTCTGTCAAGCTGGGTCAGTGTATTCTTGGTCAGGTGCAGCATTCCAGGGATGTGGGCTGTGGGGCTGCTTTGAGTGATTGCCAGCTTCCCAAAATTGGTGTTGGTGGCAGTGCAGGGAACCCTGACACAAACTGTGGGCACAGTTGCAACATGCACAGAAGAATGACAAGGAACAAGGAGTCAAGAGTGGCATTGCTCTGTGTGTGTCCCTTCCAGAGGGAGGGAGCTGCAAATCTAAAGCTTCAGAAAAATAAAAGGCTGGAGGTAGTCTAAAAAATGAGGCTTTTTTTTTTTTGAAGTGGCCAATTCCATATTTCCTTGTTAAAGCCCTGAGGAAACAGAGCAGGGACAGTTCTCCAGGAGACTCAACAGCACATTCTTAGACTGAGAGTGGGGAATTCTTTTGCTTGATTTCCTAACTTGAGCTGGCTTTCATGGTTTGTTTTTTTCTCCACAGCTGACTCTGGCCTCTTTGCTCAGCTCAGCCCTGAGCAGAGTCGACGGAGCTCAGTGGCCAGCACTTCTGGGTGGATGGCGCCTGAAGTGGTGACAGGTCAACCATGTGGCCCCAAAGTGGACATATGGTCTCTTGGAATCCTGGGCATCGAAATGGTGGAACGAGAAGTTCCTTACTGGAATGAAACTCCTGTTTCGGTAAGGTGCAAATACTCACTGATCCTGCTTGTCTTTCTCACCTGTCCCATGGTCAGTGTGCCATTGGACAAAATCCCATTGCCATCTGCTGGCACCACTTCCACCAAGGTCCCCTTCTGAAAATGTCCCTGCAGCACATCAGCATCTGCTGTCGATTTGGTTGCATCAGAAGGGAAGTGGCAGTTCAGAAACCTAACCAGTTCAGAAACCTGCCATTTTGGCCTCCAGCCATGCCTGACATTTTTCACTTGCTTTTTGAACAATGTTGGAGCTCTGTCTCTGAAGAAAAAGAATTTTTCAGTGGAATGGTTGGATGTGTGATAAATATCCTTCAAAATGGAGATTGAATCTTCCTAGTTTCAATTTTAGAGAAAAAGAAAAAAGAAAAAAAGAAAATGGAAAAGGAAGAGGAAGAGAAAAGGGAAAAGAAAGAAAGAAAAAGTAAGAGAAAAGTGGAAAAGAAGAGGAAAAGGAAGAGAAAATAAAAAGAAAAAAAGGAAAAGGGAAAAAAAGAAAGAAAAAAAGAAAAAGAAAAAGAATAAAAAGAAAAAGGAGGAAAAACCACCAAAGCAATGCCCAAGCAAGTTCTGCTTGTTTTTCCCTTTATTAAACCAAAGCACATCAATTTTCCTCCAAACTGTAGCATCTTTTCCCAATCCTGTGGGTCTTCAAAACTTTCAGGCTTTCAAATCATCTGTACATTGTTCAGCCATGCGTGCGGGTGGCCTGGATAAGTTTAGGATGTGTTTTTCTCCGACTGCAGTTAGAATTGTACACTAAACTCTTGGCTGTTTCTGGGTACTTTAACAAGTTGATGAGCTTCCAGCCGGGTGCCCGGGGCTGGGATCCAACGTGGGCGGTTGACGCCGGTGCTGTGTTCCTTTACCACAGGAGCAGGGCCACCCCTGGCTTGCACAGTTCTAAGGACAGTGAGGACTCCAGCTCCCCACCATGTCCAGTGGCTGAGCTCAGCTGCAGAGAGACAGGATAAAACCCTCTTTGTGACCTCTGGGGGTGTGGGAAAAGCGAAGGAATTTTTCCTCTGGGTTGAAGAAGAAAGTAACAAAGTCTCTTTGGTCACCATCTTTTTCAGTGCCACCAACACAGAACTGTCACTATTGTGGTGGGCATTTTCATGGAGACTCCCAGGTCTCCTTCCATTCTTAGTTCTGTCTATTTTAGATGGATTCTGCATCTGCATTTTTTTCAAGAGGAGAAAAAAAAAAACAAAAAAAAACTTGATGATTTTTGTTTCATGTAAGCTGTGCTAAAGGGACCAACAAGCACTGCAAAGATTCCTTTCATGTAATAATCCTTGGAAATAGTATGGATAGAACAAACTCCCCCTTCCAAATAGCCTGTCAGGCTGGTGTGAATCCTCAGAGAAGCAAAACGAGCTTTTGCTGATGTAGCTCCCACTAACTAGGTCAGTCAATGAAATCAGCGGCCAAGGCAAGATCTGCTGAATGCTGGAAAAGCTGTGGCTGCATCGGGGTTTGGGTTTTTGGTTGGTAAAGGAAAGTCATCTCTGGGTCTCTCCAGGCCAGTTTCTGCAGAGTGGAGCTTAAACAATGGGATCTGAGAGAGCAGTTACAGATGGGAAAGAAGCAGCTGGAGCCTGGTGTTTCCTTTTTCCCCAGCCTCAACTCCTGATAGACATACGAGGGACACCAAAGCTGCAGCAGCCCAACCGATTCTCGCCTTGCCTGCGTGACTTCCTGAGGCGCTGCCTGCGGACAGACGAGGCACGGCGCTGGTCTGCCAAGGAGCTCCTGCAGGTAAAATGCAAAGGGGCTGCAGGTGAAAGAGTGTCTGAGGGATGGGCTCCTGCTCCACTGAAGTGCAAGGCATCAGATGAGCCTCCTTCCTCCCGACCTCCACTCCTGGTGCTGTTCAAATGAAAACGGTGAGGAATTCCAGTCTGGGCTGGGCTGGGCTGGCAGGGCCCTGTGAAGGTCATCTGGTCCAAGTGTCCTGCAAAGAGCAGGGAGAGATCAGGTTGTTCAGAGCCCCTTCCCACCTGACCTGGAATGTTTGCCCTATCCCTACCCAGGATGGGGCACCTACCAGCTCTAAGGACAACCTGTGCCAGTGTGGCACCATGCTCCAAGTAAACAAGTTCTTCCTTAGATCTAATCTGACTCAATCCCCATTTTATATTAGAAATATTATCCCACGTCCTATTGCAACTGAGCCTGTTAAAAAAGGTATTTCCTACTTCCTGAGAATCCCCTTTGAAGTACTGGAACTCAGCAATGAAGTCTCCCTGGGGCCTGTTCTCCTCCAGCCTGAATAGCTCCAGGTCTCTCAGCCTGTCCTCAGAGGAGAGGTGCTCTGTCCTCTGTTTCTGTCACCCTGTTTTGTAATTTGGTGGGGTGTTCCGTTTTATCTAATGGCAAAAGAACTGAAGTAGAGCAATGCAGGGTACAGAGCCATGAAATGGTGGTGGAGGAACCCAAGGAAGCCAGTCCTGGCAGAGCAGTCTGGAGAGATTTGGCTGTGGGCAGGAGGGGCTGTGGGGGGCTCACTGTGAGCCTCTGAGGGGCCCTGGTTTCTGCCCCCCACCCCACCCTTAGACGTTTCTGGCACGCAGACAGGGGCAGCTGAGAGGGACTTGTCCCAGCCCCATCTGCTGCCTGGCACGCTCAGGCAGAGGGGAACTGGCCCAGGCTTCCTGCCAGGCTGTGTGGCAGAGAGGGAACTGCAGCAGCCAGCGCCACTCGGCTGGCCCTGCTGGGAAGGAAGGTGCCATCCAGCACAGGAGGGGCAGGGCATGGAAAGGTAGACACTGCTCTGTCTCCCTGTGGAAATTAGCACGGTGCCTGTCTCTCAAAGACAGGGACCTATGTGGGTCATTGGAGTTTCCTGAAAGGAAGAAACCCCAGGGACAGAAAGCACCATTTCTAGAGCACTGGCAGGGCAAAAATCCCAGCTAGATGAAGACAACACAATAAAGAGATGAATGGGATTCTGGGCCAGGTTTGCCTGGGATGGCAAGGTCCTGCACATAAAAGATGGAGGTGCAGATGGTCCCATTGGTCCTCTTTCTGCATCTTTCTAGGAGCCAGAGGAATCCTCTGAAATACTGAGCTTGGAAAGTCACCGTTCATTGTTTTTTGTTGTTTTTTTTCCTTTGGGCAGCATCCAGTTGTAACACTTGCTGAACCTGCGTCCAGCCTGGTGCCACTGATTGTTTCAGTGAAGAAGAGGAAGGAGACAAGAATGTGATAATCACATCAGGACCATTACCATTGACTTAGAGTAGGATTGTAGGTTAGGGTTAGGGTTAGGGTTAGGGTTAGGGTTAGGGTTATGATTAGGGTTATGATTAGGGTTAGGGTTAGGGTTATAATTAGGGTTAGGTTTAGGGTTAGGATTAGAGTTAGGGTTAGGGTTAGGGTAAAGTTAGGGTAGGATTGTCTAATCGGACTTGGAACAGTAGGATTGGAAATGAATAAAGTTTCTGAAACTACACCTCACCTTGAAGATTCCCTTCTTTCTCACTCTGTGAATAACCTCGAGATTTTCTTATGAATTGTCAGTTGTTTCCAAAAGGTGGAAAGTGACACTTATGGAGTCTTTGGCACAGTGTCAAAGTGGAGAAGGCTCTTCTTCATTCATCTTCTCCAGACCACACTGCCTTTGGAATATGGCCCACTGGCCTGTTTATGCCCAGCTGTGGTACTTCTATCTGAGGCAGAAATGGCAATGGCATTAGCAGGAAAAACCAAAGGGGGAGTGGGGAAGCCAAACCATCCTGTGCTGATGCAGGCCTTCAGCTGTGACTCCAGAGCACTTGGGCGGCTGCCACTTGGATTTGTATCCCTGAGTGCAATGTCTTTGGCTGGAGGAGAGCCTTGCTCAGCTGAGAAAGCAGCAAGATCAGAGGGGGTGCTCTGAAAGGTCTCCTGCGGTGCAGAGCTGTCAGCGACTGTGAGGTGAGAGCGGGCCCGGCCTTGCCCGGGCTGGAGCCGCAGCAGAGCCCCGGCAGAGCCCGGAGCAGCCTGAGCCTCGGCAGAGGCAGGCTGCCAGGAGGCCCTTGTAGCTGCAGGAGGCAGCAGCCCGGCCCTGCGTGCCTCTTCCTGGCCCCGGGTGCATCCTCCGCTCTCAGAGGCCAAGCGGCAGCTGGCTGCTGCCGAGGGGAAGCGGAGCCCTGCTGGGCACAGCCCAGCCCGGAGGCATTGGCCGTCTGGAGTCTGCCCCGGGCGAGAGAAAGGGGAAGGGCAGCCGAGGGCCGGTGGCCTGGCTGAGCATTCCTACTCTTCTGCCGGCTGCCCTGTGACTCCTGGGAAAGGTTAGCAGTGTGTGCAGCACTCTGGGCACCGGGGGAGGGAGCCGGGCTGCTGGGCAGGCTGGAGCCCAGGGCAGCGTCCTTCAGGCACGGCACTTCTGCCAGGGGAGCCGAGGCCAGCGGGAGGCAGTGACAGCTTGTCAGCTCCCGTCTGCAGGAGCCGGTGCCTCACACAGCTCTGGGAGGAAGCGCCTGCAGTCCTGCAGTTCTGCACTGAGCCAGAGCAAAGGTGGGAAATGCAGAGTGTTTTGCAGGAATACTCGGGGCCAGCAGGCCAGCCTGCTTTGTGCTGTCTGGCGCACAGCAAGCGCTGTGCAACGCAGCTCTGAGCTGCTGGGAGAGAGGGAATTGGGGACGTGCCTGAGGGTTTTGCTTGAGTAGTCAACTGATTGGGAAGAGAGCAGAATAATTGCAGTTGGCAATCTGTGTTTTCTTCATTAATTTCTGAAAGAAAGTCACAATGTGTTGTGGGTATTGTCAAAGAAAAGCCTTATAAAAAAATCAGGCTTTGCTCTGCTAAAAATGACCAGCTGGCCTGTTATGTCTTCTACATACAGCTAGCTAACTTCCCATGTGAAAAATCATAAAAATGACTGCAGTTATTACAGTTTGCATCTGGAATAAACAAGAAATCTGTCCTATGAGAGTCCACAAAGGAAAAAATGTAAACACCTGAGTAAAAGAGAGAGTCTTAGCACTTCCACACAAAAACACCTTCTCAGCAATGAATTGTGTGGCAAGAAAACAAGCAGGCAATTGGAGTTGAACATCAGGTCTGTGAAAATGGTATAAAAATGACTTATGTGAATAAAGAGTTGGCTTTCCCTGCACGAAGAAACTGAGTCCCGTCTACTTTATTGACACAGCAATGTGGCTTCACTCAGCAAGAGCAGTCGCAGGGTGTATTGATGAAAGGCTTGGTTTGATTCCCAGAATGGGAAGGAGAGGCGCTAAGTGTAACAAATAGGGCTTAGTCTTGTGAATTCCTTTAGCTTTAACAGGCAGCACTGAACCCTGTATTGCCCCATTGCCGTGCTTAATGTGTGCAAGTGGCTGTTTTAGCCTTGAGAATAAAGAGAGCGGTCCTGCTAAGAAGGTAGCTGGAATGCATTCAAAGGGAAGGAAGTGTTTTTAGGAGGCTCTTGACCAGCAATGGAGAATTTGAGGAATGGAATATTTCCCAAACGCCTGAGTCAGGAACTGGAGTCGTGTCCAAGGCCCTGCCATATTTGATCTGTCTTTGAGCAGGTTGACAAGACAATGAAGAAAAGTGTATTGTTTAATGGATGGTGTTATGGACAAATTCAACTGGGGAGGCCAGTTATAGATAAATCAATTAACAAGAATTTATTAAGCAAGTGGTAATGAGCAAAAGACAGCGCTGGGTGGACAGAGAGTCTCTGCTCTACCACGGCGTGCCCTCCCCCCTTGCCCTTTTTGTTTTTATAGTCCATTTTTTTTTCTTCTTTCCAGTTGACGTATTTTCTCTCAATGCACTCTGTGCCTGTGCAATTGGTTGCTAGGGGGTCTTTTTTTTCTGCCCTTGGTGGTCGGAGGGATGAAGGCTCCTCATCTTCCTTGCAGATTGTCCTTGGCCTAAAAGTTAACTTGTATATAATTAGTTACACAGTCTTCTATGCTACTTGCATCTGCACAATTCTTAAGCAGGATACTTGCTGTTCCCTCGGCCCCCCCCCCTCCTTCTCCTCCCACATCTTGAAATTCCCTACTCAGTTCAAATTCTTATCTCCTTCAATGCTCGTTTTGATGAAGACCTTTCTATTTATTACAGGTGGGAACATGATCCTTGAAAGAGAAGCAATGTATTGGTCAATGGGTGGGCAGTTAAGGTTTGAAAGGGGAACAATGCATAAGGGAGCTGTTGTTGGCATGGGGTCGGTATCGGGAGCCACCGCGGCTTCATCTCACGTGCCGGCCATGTGTGAGCTGATGCTGTAACTGGGAAAATTCCGCTCCTGTGCAGGAGATATAAGGCCTGGTTCTGGGCTGGAGGGGTGAGAAGGACGAGATGCACACCCTTTTGATCCAGGGGAAGTCCTGGAAGTGCACTGCCTACCTGCCCCCCCCACACCAAGCACCACGCTCCATCTCCCTCTCCTGCTCAGCAGATTTTTGGGAAACCAGGGGTTGGTATGTATTATTTGCCACTGGAACTAATGGAATAAATTTGCTTTGCAAGCCCAGTTGTGTCTTAGATTATTTTGTGCATGAGTCTCCTCCTGAACCTGTGGCAATGACCACCAGGGACCTACAGGATACTCCTACTCTGCTGTCAGTCAATTCTGAGAAATGATTTAAATATGTCAAAGAATTTGGAGTAATGTTTAGCCTGTGAGTTTCAGCAAAGTATTGACTCTGTCTTAGTTGCATGCATACAAACTAGTAAGTGAGATTGCTGGGTGTGCAGGTGTTAGGGAAGTGATTCCCTATGCACCGAGTACTGAAATAAACAAATGCCTCCTTTCTAAGCCTGAGCTGGCAGCAGGGATCAGGCCCTGCTTGGTAACTTTCATTTTGGCAACTTCTGTGAACAGGTAAGAAAGGTCAAAATGAAACCTTTTCCAGCTATTCCCCTCTGCTTCATCTTTTTAGGCGCCAGAACTCTGTGCCACAGGTGGCCTGGCTGTGTGCAGAGCAATGCAGCCCCCACAAACCCCTTGATTTCCCCACAAGCTGCCATGCCTTGTTCCCAGGTGTGCCCAGCTCTGCCAGGAGAAAGAGCCCGCAGCGCAGTGGGCACCGTGCCCTGCCCAGCCAGGGCTCTCTGGCACAGAGCAGCAGCAGCAGCTCCAGCGCCTTTCAACCCACTCCTGCCTTGGCTTCTCCTGGGGCACAGAAGCCTCTGGAAATCAGCATCGCCAGTCGCATTCCAGCTTGGAGCAGCTCCTGCGGGCAGGCAGATGCTGCCAGTTTGACTGCTTCCAAAGGGGAATAAAGGCAGAGATGTACATGCTCAGGAGCCCTGGGTATATCCAGTAAATGTGTAAATATGTGGGAGATTTGTGAGGAATTATTTCAGCTGTTATGCCAACAGTGCCTTCTCTCCTGGTTCTGTGTGTTCTAGATGAGTAATGTAACAGTTGGCTCTCCCAATTAAGAGGTAGATAGTATGTGGATGTTACAATGTATAGTGATGTTATTGTAATATATCCTCCCATAGCCTTATTTCCCCTCCCCCTTGTAACAGCCTTGGTAGTCAGGAATTTTGGGGAGGGCCGGCTTGTGACCAGGAGGCACGGTGTAACAACACCTGACCTCCAATCAAGATGTAAGAAAGTAATCTCCACCAGTGGACAGCAGAGAAAGAGTTGATTGATAAAACTTTGGAGGGGCTAAGGGTATAAAAGGCAGAGCATCTGTTTTGTAGATGAGCTGCTCGTAATGGTCATAGAGACTCCCAGTGCTGCAATTTTTCCTTATTCAGTCCTCTGTTAAGGTTTATTAAACCTTTAACATTTTAAAAGTGAGGGTCATTTCTCAGATGTGCAGTGCTTTGGGCTATTCTCCTGGTCAGGTTTCCTTTGCTTGGGTCCCATCTCAGTGCTTCGTTGGGGTACAGGCTGTAGGTACTTGGTGCGCTCTTGGAGTTACTCTTGGATCCCTTGAACAGCAGGGTTTGGCCCACAAAGGGAATTTGTGCTTCTTTGTGACAGAGGAGAACTCCCCAGGCTATTTAGTGTTTGCTGTAGGGATGGTTGGTTATTGCTTTGCATCAATTCACAGGCCAATATAGAGGGTTTGCATTGTGATGTCAGGGCATGGTTGCCATGCGGTCATGGTGACATCAGAAGGTTGCTGTGGTGCACAAAAGGCCTCAGCGTCAGAGCAGCCCTAGGCCTTGCTCAGTGCAGGATGCTCAGTGCATCCTCCTGGTTGAGGCACGTGTCAGTGGGCAGCTGCACACTGACAAGAGCCTTGTTTTTTCTCATGTTGGAGTGAATCTGCGCAGCAGTGCTACAATGATTGAGCAATTTGCTGCTGCATTTGTCACTGTTTACGGTGTTTCTTATTCCGCCTATTACCTGACTAACCTGGCACGTAAGTAGAGGTTTTCCCTGGGTGTAACCAAACCTGGCTTTTGTATGTCTTCCTGCTCTTAGCGACTGAGTTATTTTGAAACAGAAGGAGCATTAGGGTGCCACTGGTTTGGGAAAGCTCCTGTCAAGAGGTTCAGCTAAAAAGGGGGTGTCTGTAGCCACAGGGACAGCATTTGCAAGGGAACCTGCAGGGGTTCTGGTCCCTCCACGGGAGAGTCTGAGGCAGCAGAGTCTGTCATTTCCTCAGATTGCTGGGACAAGCAAGACAGCTTTGAAAATGTAAACTGGAGAACTCCTTGGAAGGCCTTCTAAAAACTCTGCAGTTGTTCCCAGAATTCAGGGAAAGCTTCTTTCTTTCTACATTTTGTCATGAAAGGATTTGACTGCCTAACTTGACCCTTGTCTGAGTGCTAAAATAGTGATTCCCTTTGCAATGAAATGCTAACGCCAAAGCAGTGAGTATCTGCTCCTGAACCCTGGAGCTGCTGCTGTGTTGCGTCACAATAGAGCTGCCACAGCTCAGTGGTATTTTGGGGAAGCTTTTCTGGGCAACTGTTTCCAGCAAGTTAATGAGAATTAGTGCATACAACTGATTAATAAAAAAAAAAAGGGTACTGGAAGGAGAGAATTTTTAAAGGTGTGTTATATGTTTGGTAGAACAGGAGCATTGAGTGTGAAAGAACAATTTGCATTTTCTTGATCATGTTTATATTAATTTACTAGCTAAACAGGCCAAAGTGTAGGCACGACCAAGAATATGGTCCTGATCTCTTGATGGTTGTGTGAATGAACTGTGTCTCCTGGAGGGATGTTGTGAAGCGGAAAATACTCTCTCTTTGCAAATCTTCTTCTGGGGGAATCACCAGCCCAAGCAGTTTTCTGACAGCATCTGCTTCATTTTCCCTTGCCCACGACAGGTCACCTGAAGCATGTATTCAGCGGTGCTGATGCTAAGGTGAGTGAGCAAGGAACATTTCATGTTGGTGGTGTTTAGGTATTGTAGAGTCCGCTGTGAGCTTAGACAGAACAAGTAGACTGTTCAGGGCCAGCCATGCAGGCCAAAAGAAAAACTATTTTCATTCCTTCAACAACAAACACCAAGGCAAATCTGGATATTTCCTAATTTCCATCTCAGAGCCTTGAAGTCTAACAAACTAAGATTTGCAGAGAGAATATTGTTTGCTAACACCAAACACGGATGAATACTTAATAAACAGCAATTTCCTATAGAGTTAAATTAGCCCATTTTCATAAAGCCACAGTGACTTAGACTTTTACTCCTACCAAACATCAGGACACTTCCTAAAAAGATGTGGTTGTACAACAAGAAGGACAATTTAACATTGTGGATACTGTATTTAAAGTCAAAGGGGCAAGTTTGTGGTGGGGGAGCTGCGTGGGCCCAAAGGACCCAGGGGTGCCGGTCAAGAGCAGCTGAAGGTGGGCCAGCGCGTGGCCAGGGAGCCAAGAAGGCCAAGGGCGTCCTGGCCTGTGTCAGCAAGAGTGGGGCAGCAGGAGCAGGGCAGGGAGCGTCCCCCTGGGCTGGGCCGTGCTGCGGCCACAGCTGGGAGTGCTGTGCCCAGTTGTGGGCCCCTGTGAAGCAGAAAGTCCTTGAGGGGCTGGAGCGTGTGCAGAGGAGGACACGGGAGCTGGGGAAGGCTGTGGAGCACAAGGCCAAGGAGGAGGTGCTGAGGGAGCTTTAGCCTGGACAAGGGGAGGCTCGTCAGGACCCTTCAGGCACACTTCCATAGATCCATAGAGGACAGCGCTCACCCCAAGGCCTGCTTCCCTGCCAAACCTCCCCGCTCTGCATCCAAGTGCTTTAGCCATCTGAGGAGGTAACGCTTCCAATTTGTGGTTTCTTGGCTTGCTAGGAGGAGAAGCCCTGCTGATTTGCTCTCTTTCCAGCAAGCAAAGATGCTTCTGCACAAGCTTTCCTGCCCTTTTCCTGCACCGAATGGGATTCTGATCCACTTTTACTTTTCCATGTCTGCCGCAGCACTAGCAAAGGCCTTGTTGGCTATTTCTTACTTTTCCATTTCACAGCTTTCAAGAGCTAAAAGCTCCCTTGTGCAGAGGCACTGTGCCTTGCAGATAGCAGCCAGGGAGGACTATCAAATTCCTAGGCAAACAGAGTTCTGTTGAATTAGCCCATTTTAATCTGGCCGGAGTGACTTAGAATGCCATTGCTAAGAAAGCTGATGATTTCTCCTTCAAAGAGGTGGTTGTAGATGCGAGGAGAAAGGAGGTTCTAAACGATAGGTAACGGCCTGTCCCTCATGTTTCTCTCTTGTCACAGATAACAGAAGCAGCAGCAGTCTCTGCCCTGGCTCCCTCTGCTCCTGGAGAAGAAGCCAAAGAAGAGCAAAATGCGCAAGATGACCACAAGCCTGCAGCTGTGGTCACAGCAGAGCCTGATGCTTCCAAGAGAGTAAGTGCCAGTTGTGGGTGGTGCTGTCTTTAGTGCAAGGCAGAGCTGCAAGTTTCTGAGCAGCCAGCACTTGCTGTTGCTGGCTGAGGATGCTGAGTGCTGGAATCCCGCAGGACGCGGCCATTTCCTGCAGGCAGGGACAGCTAGAAATTGGCCTTTGGCCTGTCACCTTGAGGCACCCATGAGCTGGGGGCTGCGGCTCAGCTTCTGCCTGCTTGGCTCAGTGAAGCTCTGTCTCTGGGCTTCTGCAGGGCCATGGCCAAGGGCGCAGGTGCTCGTGCTGGAGGTCACAGGGCTTTCTTTAGTTGTTTTCCCTTTGTGCAAAGGTGTGTTTGGCTTGTGGAAGTGTTCTGCAGTTTTCTGCAGCAGTTCTTCACTTGTACAGTCTCTTTTGGCTTTTGATAAGCGGCAAGGAGATGATTGCGTTGTCCATGAAGCTGGGCTAGGCCATTCTTGTGGGGTGAGGCCAAAGGAAGCAAGTGCCTCGTAGGGAAGGCTTCTTGCCAGGCAAAAAGCAGAAGGGGCAAGTTGCTGTGGATGCGTTTTGGGATGAAGCCTGCAGCTTTGGAAATGGCATGAGTGCCTCGGGTGGGGGTGAAGCTGCAAGTCCTTGACTGCTGTCTTGTGTTGCTGAGAAGAGGAAGGACATCTTGGAATTGTGGCTGCTGTCTTTGAAGTCAAAGGGGCAACTTTGTGGTGGGGGAGCTGCGTGGGCCCAAAGGACCCAGGGGTGCCGGTCAAGAGCAGCTGAAGGTGGGCCAGCGCGTGGCCAGGGAGCCAAGAAGGCCAAGGCGTCCTGGCCTGTGTCAGCAAGAGTGGGGCAGCAGGAGCAGGGCAGGGAGCGTCCCCCTGGGCTGGGCAGCGCTGCGGCCACAGCTGGGAGTGCTGTGCCCAGTTGTGGGCCCCTGTGAAGCAGAAAGTCCTTGAGGGGCTGGAGCGTGTGCAGAGGAGGACACGGGAGCTGGGGAAGGCTGTGGAGCACAAGGCCAAGGAGGAGGTGCTGAGGGAGCTTTAGCCTGGACAACGGGAGGCTCGTCAGGGCCCTTCAGGCACACTTCCATAGATCCATAGAGGACAGCGCTCACCCCAAGGCCTGCTTCCCTGCCAAACCTCCCCGCTCTGCATCCAAGTGCTTTAGCCATCTGAGGAGGTGACGCTTCCAATTTGTGGTTTCTTGGCTTGCTAGGAGGAGAAGCCCTGCTGATTTGCTCTCTTTCCAGCAAGCAAAGATGCTTCTGCACAAGCTTTCCTGCCCTTTTCCTGCACCGAATGGGATTCTGATCCACTTTTACTTTTCCATGTCTGCCGCAGCACTAGCAAAGGCCTTGCTGGCTATTTCTTACTTTTCCATTTCACAGCTTTCAAGAGCTAAAAGCTCCCTTGTGCAGAGGCACTGTGCCTTGCAGATAGCAGCCAGGGAGGACTATCAAATTCCTAGGCAAACAGAGTTCTGTTGAATTAGCCCATTTTAATCTGGCCGGAGTGACTTAGAATGCCATTGCTAAGAAAGCTGATGATTTCTCCTTCAAAGAGGTGGTTGTAGATGCGAGGAGAAAGGAGGTTCTAAACGATAGGTAACGGCCTGTCCCTCATGTTTCTCTCTTGCCACAGATGACAGAAGCAGCAGCAGTCTCTGCCCCGGCTCCCTCTGCTCCTGGAGAAGAAGCCAAAGAGGAGCAAAAGGAGCAAGAGGACCACAAGCCTGCAGCTGTGGTCACAGAAGAGCCTGATGGTTCCAAGAGAGTAAGTGCCAGTTGTGGGTGGTGCTGTCTTTAGTGCAAGGCAGAGCTGCAAGTTTCTGAGCAGCCAGCACTTGCTGTTGCTGGCTGAGGATGCTGAGTGCTGGAATCCCGCAGGACGCGGCCATTTCCTGCAGGCAGGGACAGCTAGAAATTGGCCTTTGGCCTGTCACCTTGAGGCACCCAAGAGCTGGGGGCTGCGGCTCAGCTTCTGCCTGCTTGGCTCAGTGAAGCTCTGTCTCTGGGCTTCTGCAGGGCCGTGGCCAAGGGCGCAGGTGCTCGTGCTGGAGGTCACAGGGCTTTCTTTGGTTGTTTGCCCTTTGTGCAAAGGTGTGTTTGGCTTGTGGAAGTGTTCTGCAGTTTTCTGCAGCAGTTCTTCACTTGTACAGTCTCTTTTGGCTTTTGATAAGCGGCAAGGAGATGATTGCGTTGTCCATGAAGCTGGGCTAGGCCATTCTTGTGGGGTGAGGCCAAAGGAAGCAAGTGCCTCGTAGGGAAGGCTTCTTGTCAGGCAAAAAGCAGAAGGGGCAAGTTGCTGTGGATGCGTTTTGGGATGAAGCCTGCAGCTTTGGAAATGGCATGAGTGCCTCGGGTGGGGGTGAAGCTGCAAGTCCTTGACTGCTGTCTTGTGTTGCTGAGAAGAGGAAGGACATCTTGGAATTGTGGCTGCTGTATTTGAAGTCAAAGGGGCAAGTTTGTGGTGGGGGAGCTGCGTGGGCCCAAAGGACCCAGGGGTGCCGGTCAAGAGCAGCTGAAGGTGGGCCAGCGCGTGGCCAGGGAGCCAAGAAGGCCAAGGGCGTCCTGGCCTGTGTCAGCAAGAGTGGGGCAGCAGGAGCAGGGCAGGGAGCGTCCCCCTGGGCTGGGCAGCGCTGCGGCCACAGCTGGGAGTGCTGTGCCCAGTTGTGGGCCCCTGTGAGCAGAAAGTCCTTGAGGGGCTGGAGCGTGTGCAGAGGAGGACACGGGAGCTGGGGAAGGCTGTGGAGTGCAAGGCCAAGGAGGAGGTGCTGAGGGAGCTTTAGCCTGGACAACGGGAGGCTCGTCAGGGCCCTTCAGGCACACTTCCATAGATCCATAGAGGACAGCGCTCACCCCAAGGCCTGCTTCCCTGCCAAACCTCCCCGCTCTGCATCCAAGTGCTTTAGCCATCTGAGGAGGTGACGCTTCCAATTTGTGGTTTCTTGGCTTGCTAGGAGGAGAAGCCCTGCTGATTTTCTCTCTTCCCAGCAAGCAAAGATGCTTCTGCACAAGCTTTCCTGCCCTTTTCCTGCACCGAATGGGATTCTGATCCACTTTTACTTTTCCATGTCTGCCGCAGCACTAGCAAAGGCCTTGCTGGCTATTTCTTACTTTTCCATTTCACAGCTTTCAAGAGCTAAAAGCTCCCTTGTGCAGAGGCACTGTGCCTTGCAGATAGCAGCCAGGGAGGACTATCAAATTCCTAGGCAAAGAGAGTTCTCTTGAATTAGCCCATTTTAATCTGGCCGGAGTGACTTAGAATGCCATTGCTAAAAATGCTGATGATTTCTCCTTCAAAGAGGTGGTTGTAGATGCGAGGAGAAAGGAGGTTCTAAACGATAGGTAACGGCCTGTCCCTCATGTTTCTCTCTTGTCACAGATAACAGAAGCAGCAGCAGTCTCTGCCCTGGCTCCCTCTGCTCCTGGAGAAGAAGCCAAAGAGGAGCAAAATGCGCAAGATGACCACAAGCCTGCAGCTGTGGTCACAGCAGAGCCTGATGCTTCCAAGAGAGTAAGTGCCAGTTGTGGGTGGTGCTGTCTTTAGTGCAAGGCAGAGCTGCAAGTTTCTGAGCAGCCAGCACTTGCTGTTGCTGGCTGAGGATGCTGAGTGCTGGAATCCCGCAGGACGCGGCCATTTCCTGCAGGCAGGGACAGCTAGAAATTGGCCTTTGGCCTGTCACCTTGAGGCACCCATGAGCTGGGGGCTGCGGCTCAGCTTCTGCCTGCTTGGCTCAGTGAAGCTCTGTCTCTGGGCTTCTGCAGGGCCATGGCCAAGGGCGCAGGTGCTCGTGCTGGAGGTCACAGGGCTTTCTTTAGTTGTTTTCCCTTTGTGCAAAGGTGTGTTTGGCTTGTGGAAGTGTTCTGCAGTTTTCTGCAGCAGTTCTTCACTTGTACAGTCTCTTTTGGCTTTTGATAAGCGGCAAGGAGATGATTGCGTTGTCCATGAAGCTGGGCTAGGCCATTCTTGTGGGGTGAGGCCAAAGGAAGCAAGTGCCTCGTAGGGAAGGCTTCTTGCCAGGCAAAAAGCAGAAGGGGCAAGTTGCTGTGGATGCGTTTTGGGATGAAGCCTGCAGCTTTGGAAATGGCATGAGTGCCTCGGGTGGGGGTGAAGCTGCAAGTCCTTGACTGCTGTCTTGTGTTGCTGAGAAGAGGAAGGACATCTTGGAATTGTGGCTGCTGTCTTTGAAGTCAAAGGGGCAACTTTGTGGTGGGGGAGCTGCGTGGGCCCAAAGGACCCAGGGGTGCCGGTCAAGAGCAGCTGAAGGTGGGCCAGCGCGTGGCCAGGGAGCCAAGAAGGCCAAGGGCGTCCTGGCCTGTGTCAGCAAGAGTGGGGCAGCAGGAGCAGGGCAGGGAGCGTCCCCCTGGGCTGGGCAGCGCTGCGGCCACAGCTGGGAGTGCTGTGCCCAGTTGTGGGCCCCTGTGAAGCAGAAAGTCCTTGAGGGGCTGGAGCGTGTGCAGAGGAGGACACGGGAGCTGGGGAAGGCTGTGGAGCGCAAGGCCAAGGAGGAGGTGCTGAGGGAGCTTTAGCCTGGACAACGGGAGGCTCGTCAGGGCCCTTCAGGCACACTTCCATAGATCCATAGAGGACAGCGCTCACCCCAAGGCCTGCTTCCCTGCCAAACCTCCCCGCTCTGCATCCAAGTGCTTTAGCCATCTGAGGAGGTGACGCTTCCAATTTGTGGTTTCTTGGCTTGCTAGGAGGAGAAGCCCTGCTGATTTGCTCTCTTTCCAGCAAGCAAAGATGCTTCTGCACAAGCTTTCCTGCCCTTTTCCTGCACCGAATGGGATTCTGATCCACTTTTACTTTTCCATGTCTGCCGCAGCACTAGCAAAGGCCTTGCTGGCTATTTCTTACTTTTCCATTTCACAGCTTTCAAGAGCTAAAAGCTCCCTTGTGCAGAGGCACTGTGCCTTGCAGATAGCAGCCAGGGAGGACTATCAAATTCCTAGGCAAACAGAGTTCTGTTGAATTAGCCCATTTTAATCTGGCCGGAGTGACTTAGAATGCCATTGCTAAGAAAGCTGATGATTTCTCCTTCAAAGAGGTGGTTGTAGATGCGAGGAGAAAGGAGGTTCTAAACGATAGGTAACGGCCTGTCCCTCATGTTTCTCTCTTGCCACAGATGACAGAAGCAGCAGCAGTCTCTGCCCCGGCTCCCTCTGCTCCTGGAGAAGAAGCCAAAGAGGAGCAAAAGGAGCAAGAGGACCACAAGCCTGCAGCTGTGGTCACAGAAGAGCCTGATGGTTCCAAGAGAGTAAGTGCCAGTTGTGGGTGGTGCTGTCTTAGTGCAAGGCAGAGCTGCAAGTTTCTGAGCAGCCAGCACTTGCTGTTGCTGGCTGAGGATGCTGAGTGCTGGAATCCCGCAGGACGCGGCCATTTCCTGCAGGCAGGGACAGCTAGAAATTGGCCTTTGGCCTGTCACCTTGAGGCACCCAAGAGCTGGGGGCTGCGGCTCAGCTTCTGCCTGCTTGGCTCAGTGAAGCTCTGTCTCTGGGCTTCTGCAGGGCCGTGGCCAAGGGCGCAGGTGCTCGTGCTGGAGGTCACAGGGCTTTCTTTGGTTGTTTGCCCTTTGTGCAAAGGTGTGTTTGGCTTGTGGAAGTGTTCTGCAGTTTTCTGCAGCAGTTCTTCACTTGTACAGTCTCTTTTGGCTTTTGATAAGCGGCAAGGAGATGATTGCGTTGTCCATGAAGCTGGGCTAGGCCATTCTTGTGGGGTGAGGCCAAAGGAAGCAAGTGCCTCGTAGGGAAGGCTTCTTGCCAGGCAAAAAGCAGAAGGGGCAAGTTGCTGTGGATGCGTTTTGGGATGAAGCCTGCAGCTTTGGAAATGGCATGAGTGCCTCGGGTGGGGGTGAAGCTGCAAGTCCTTGACTGCTGTCTTGTGTTGCTGAGAAGAGGAAGGACATCTTGGAATTGTGGCTGCTGTCTTTGAAGTCAAAGGGGCAAGTTTGTGGTGGGGGAGCTGCGTGGGCCCAAAGGACCCAGGGGTGCCGGTCAAGAGCAGCTGAAGGTGGGCCAGCGCGTGGCCAGGGAGCCAAGAAGGCCAAGGGCGTCCTGGCCTGTGTCAGCAAGAGTGGGGCAGCAGGAGCAGGGCAGGGAGCGTCCCCCTGGGCTGGGCAGCGCTGCGGCCACAGCTGGGAGTGCTGTGCCCAGTTGTGGGCCCCTGTGAAGCAGAAAGTCCTTGAGGGGCTGGAGCGTGTGCAGAGGAGGACACGGGAGCTGGGGAAGGCTGTGGAGTGCAAGGCCAAGGAGGAGGTGCTGAGGGAGCTTTAGCCTGGACAACGGGAGGCTCGTCAGGGCCCTTCAGGCACACTTCCATAGATCCATAGAGGACAGCGCTCACCCCAAGGCCTGCTTCCCTGCCAAACCTCCCCGCTCTGCATCCAAGTGCTTTAGCCATCTGAGGAGGTGACGCTTCCAATTTGTGGTTTCTTGGCTTGCTAGGAGGAGAAGCCCTGCTGATTTTCTCTCTTCCCAGCAAGCAAAGATGCTTCTGCACAAGCTTTCCTGCCCTTTTCCTGCACCGAATGGGATTCTGATCCACTTTTACTTTTCCATGTCTGCCGCAGCACTAGCAAAGGCCTTGCTGGCTATTTCCTACTTTTCCATTTCACAGCTTTCAAGAGCTAAAAGCTCCCTTGTGCAGAGGCACTGTGCCTTGCAGATAGCAGCCAGGGAGGACTATCAAATTCCTAGGCAAAGAGAGTTCTGTTGAATTAGCCCATTTTAATCTGGCCGGAGTGACTTAGAATGCCATTGCTAAGAATGCTGATGATTTCTCCTTCAAAGAGGTGGTTGTAGATGCGAGGAGAAAGGAGGTTCTAAACGATAGGTAACGGCCTGTCCCTCATGTTTCTCTCTTGCCACAGATGACAGAAGCAGCAGCAGTCTCTGCCCCGGCTCCCTCTGCTCCTGGAGAAGAAGCCAGAGAGGAGCAAAAGGAGCAAGAGGACCACGAGCCTGCAGCTGTGGTCACAGCAGAGCCTGATGCTTCCAAGAGAGTAAGTGCCAGTTGTGGGTGGTGCTGTCTTTAGTGCAAGGCAGAGCTGCAAGTTTCTGAGCAGCCAGCACTTGCTGTTGCTGGCTGAGGATGCTGAGTGCTGGAATCCCGCAGGACGCGGCCATTTCCTGCAGGCAGGGACAGCTAGAAATTGGCCTTTGGCCTGTCACCTTGAGGCACCCAAGAGCTGGGGGCTGCGGCTCAGCTTCTGCCTGCTTGGCTCAGTGAAGCTCTGTCTCTGGGCTTCTGCAGGGCCGTGGCCAAGGGCGCAGGTGCTCGTGCTGGAGGTCACAGGGCTTTCTTTGGTTGTTTGCCCTTTGTGCAAAGGTGTGTTTGGCTTGTGGAAGTGTTCTGCAGTTTTCTGCAGCAGTTCTGCACTTGTACAGTCTCTTTTGGCTTTTGATAAGCGGCAAGGAGATGATTGCGTTGTCCATGAAGCTGGGCTAGGCCATTCTTGTGGGGTGCGGCCAAAGGAAGCAAGTGCCTTGTAGGGAAGGTTTCTTGCTAGGCAAAAAGCGGAAGGGGCAAGTTGCTGTGGATGCGTTTTGGGATGAAGCCTGCAGCTTTGGAAATGGCATGAGTGCCTCGGGTGGGGGTGAAGCTGCAAGTCCTTGACTGCTGTCTTGTGTTGCTGAGAAGAGGAAGGACATCTTGGAATTGTGGCTGCTGTATTTGAAGTCAAAGGGGCAAGTTTGTGGTGGGGGAGCTGCGTGGGCCCAAAGGACCCAGGGGTGCCGGTCAAGAGCAGCTGAAGGTGGGCCAGCGCGTGGCCAGGGAGCCAAGAAGGCCAAGGGCGTCCTGGCCTGTGTCAGCAAGAGTGGGGCAGCAGGAGCAGGGCAGGGAGCGTCCCCCTGGGCTGGGCAGCGCTGCGGCCACAGCTGGGAGTGCTGTGCCCAGTTGTGGGCCCCTGTGAAGCAGAAAGTCCTTGAGGGGCTGGAGCGTGTGCAGAGGAGGACACGGGAGCTGGGGAAGGCTGTGGAGTGCAAGGCCAAGGAGGAGGTGCTGAGGGAGCTTTAGCCTGGACAACGGGAGGCTCGTCAGGGCCCTTCAGGCACACTTCCATAGATCCATAGAGGACAGCGCTCACCCCAAGGCCTGCTTCCCTGCCAAACCTCCCCGCTCTGCATCCAAGTGCTTTAGCCATCTGAGGAGGTGACGCTTCCAATTTGTGGTTTCTTGGCTTGCTAGGAGGAGAAGCCCTGCTGATTTTCTCTCTTCCCAGCAAGCAAAGATGCTTCTGCACAAGCTTTCCTGCCCTTTTCCTGCACCGAATGGGATTCTGATCCACTTTTACTTTTCCATGTCTGCCGCAGCACTAGCAAAGGCCTTGCTGGCTATTTCCTACTTTTCCATTTCACAGCTTTCAAGAGCTAAAAGCTCCCTTGTGCAGAGGCACTGTGCCTTGCAGATAGCAGCCAGGGAGGACTATCAAATTCCTAGGCAAACAGAGTTCTGTTGAATTAGCCCATTTTAATCTGGCCGGAGTGACTTAGAATGCCATTGCTAAGAATGCTGATGATTTCTCCTTCAAAGAGGTGGTTGTAGATGCGAGGAGAAAGGAGGTTCTAAACGATAGGTAACGGCCTGTCCCTCATGTTTCTCTCTTGCCACAGATGACAGAAGCAGCAGCAGTCTCTGCCCCGGCTCCCTCTGCTCCTGGAGAAGAAGCCAAAGAGGAGCAAAAGGAGCAAGAGGACCACGAGCCTGCAGCTGTGGTCACAGCAGAGCCTGATGCTTCCAAGAGAGTAAGTGCCAGTTGTGGGTGGTGCTGTCTTTAGTGCAAGGCAGAGCTGCAAGTTTCTGAGCAGCCAGCACTTGCTGTTGCTGGCTGAGGATGCTGAGTGCTGGAATCCCGCAGGACGCGGCCATTTCCTGCAGGCAGGGACAGCTAGAAATTGGCCTTTGGCCTGTCACCTTGAGGCACCCAAGAGCTGGGGGCTGCGGCTCAGCTTCTGCCTGCTTGGCTCAGTGAAGCTCTGTCTCTGGGCTTCTGCAGGGCCGTGGCCAAGGGCGCAGGTGCTCGTGCTGGAGGTCACAGGGCTTTCTTTGGTTGTTTTCCCTTTGTGCAAAGGTGTGTTTGGCTTGTGGAAGTGTTCTGCAGTTTTCTGCAGCAGTTCTTCACTTGTACAGTCTCTTTTGGCTTTTGATAAGCGGCAAGGAGATGATTGCGTTGTCCATGAAGCTGGGCTAGGCCATTCTTGTGGGGTGAGGCCAAAGGAAGCAAGTGCCTGTAGGGAAGGCTTCTTGCCAGGCAAAAAGCAGAAGGGGCAAGTTGCTGTGGATGCGTTTTGGGATGAAGCCTGCAGCTTTGGAAATGGCATGAGTGCCTCGGGTGGGGGTGAAGCTGCAAGTCCTTGACTGCTGTCTTGTGTTGCTGAGAAGAGGAAGGACATCTTGGAATTGTGGCTGCTGTCTTTGAAGTCAAAGGGGCAAGTTTGTGGTGGGGGAGCTGCGTGGGCCCAAAGGACCCAGGGGTGCCGGTCAAGAGCAGCTGAAGGTGGGCCAGCGCGTGGCCAGGGAGCCAAGAAGGCCAAGGGCGTCCTGGCCTGTGTCAGCAAGAGTGGGGCAGCAGGAGCAGGGCAGGGAGCGTCCCCCTGGGCTGGGCAGCGCTGCGGCCACAGCTGGGAGTGCTGTGCCCAGTTGTGGGCCCCTGTGAAGCAGAAAGTCCTTGAGGGGCTGGAGCGTGTGCAGAGGAGGACACGGGAGCTGGGGAAGGCTGTGGAGTGCAAGGCCAAGGAGGAGGTGCTGAGGGAGCTTTAGCCTGGACAACGGGAGGCTCGTCAGGGCCCTTCAGGCACACTTCCATAGATCCATAGAGGACAGCGCTCACCCCAAGGCCTGCTTCCCTGCCAAACCTCCCCGCTCTGCATCCAAGTGCTTCAGCCATCTGAGGAGGTGACGCTTCCAATTTGTGGTTTCTTGGCTTGCTAGGAGGAGAAGCCCTGCTGATTTTCTCTCTTCCCAGCAAGCAAAGATGCTTCTGCACAAGCTTTCCTGCCCTTTTCCTGCACCGAATGGGATTCTGATCCACTTTTACTTTTCCATGTCTGCCGCAGCACTAGCAAAGGCCTTGCTGGCTATTTCCTACTTTTCCATTTCACAGCTTTCAAGAGCTAAAAGCTCCCTTGTGCAGAGGCACTGTGCCTTGCAGATAGCAGCCAGGGAGGACTATCAAATTCCTAGGCAAACAGAGTTCTCTTGAATTAGCCCATTTTAATCTGGCCGGAGTGACTTAGAATGCCATTGCTAAGAATGCTGATGATTTCTCCTTCAAAGAGGTGGTTGTAGATGCGAGGAGAAAGGAGGTTCTAAACGATAGGTAACGGCCTGTCCCTCATGTTTCTCTCTTGCCACAGATGACAGAAGCAGCAGCAGTCTCTGCCCCGGCTCCCTCTGCTCCTGGAGAAGAAGCCAAAGAGGAGCAAAAGGAGCAAGAGGACCACGAGCCTGCAGCTGTGGTCACAGCAGAGCCTGATGGTTCCAAGAGAGTAAGTGCCAGTTGTGGGTGGTGCTGTCTTTAGTGCAAGGCAGAGCTGCAAGTTTCTGAGCAGCCAGCACTTGCTGTTGCTGGCTGAGGATGCTGAGTGCTGGAATCCCGCAGGACGCGGCCATTTCCTGCAGGCAGGGACAGCTAGAAATTGGCCTTTGGCCTGTCACCTTGAGGCACCCAAGAGCTGGGGGCTGCGGCTCAGCTTCTGCCTGCTTGGCTCAGTGAAGCTCTGTCTCTGGGCTTCTGCAGGGCCGTGGCCAAGGGCGCAGGTGCTCGTGCTGGAGGTCACAGGGCTTTCTTTGGTTGTTTTCCCTTTGTGCAAAGGTGTGTTTGGCTTGTGGAAGTGTTCTGCAGTTTTCTGCAGCAGTTCTTCACTTGTACAGTCTCTTTTGGCTTTTGATAAGCGGCAAGGAGATGATTGCGTTGTCCATGAAGCTGGGCTAGGCCATTCTTGTGGGGTGAGGCCAAAGGAAGCAAGTGCCTCGTAGGGAAGGCTTCTTGCCAGGCAAAAAGCAGAAGGGGCAAGTTGCTGTGGATGCGTTTTGGGATGAAGCCTGCAGCTTTGGAAATGGCATGAGTGCCTCGGGTGGGGGTGAAGCTGCAAGTCCTTGACTGCTGTCTTGTGTTGCTGAGAAGAGGAAGGACATCTTGGAATTGTGGCTGCTGTCTTTGAAGTCAAAGGGGCAAGTTTGTGGTGGGGGAGCTGCGTGGGCCCAAAGGACCCAGGGGTGCCGGTCAAGAGCAGCTGAAGGTGGGCCAGCGCGTGGCCAGGGAGCCAAGAAGGCCAAGGGCGTCCTGGCCTGTGTCAGCAAGAGTGGGGCAGCAGGAGCAGGGCAGGGAGCGTCCCCTGGGCTGGGCAGCGCTGCGGCCACAGCTGGGAGTGCTGTGCCCAGTTGTGGGCCCCTGTGAAGCAGAAAGTCCTTGAGGGGCTGGAGCGTGTGCAGAGGAGGACACGGGAGCTGGGGAAGGCTGTGGAGTGCAAGGCCAAGGAGGAGGTGCTGAGGGAGCTTTAGCCTGGACAACGGGAGGCTCGTCAGGGCCCTTCAGGCACACTTCCATAGATCCATAGAGGACAGCGCTCACCCCAAGGCCTGCTTCCCTGCCAAACCTCCCCGCTCTGCATCCAAGTGCTTTAGCCATCTGAGGAGGTGACGCTTCCAATTTGTGGTTTCTTGGCTTGCTAGGAGGAGAAGCCCTGCTGATTTTCTCTCTTCCCAGCAAGCAAAGATGCTTCTGCACAAGCTTTCCTGCCCTTTTCCTGCACCGAATGGGATTCTGATCCACTTTTACTTTTCCATGTCTGCCGCAGCACTAGCAAAGGCCTTGCTGGCTATTTCCTACTTTTCCATTTCACAGCTTTCAAGAGCTAAAAGCTCCCTTGTGCAGAGGCACTGTGCCTTGCAGATAGCAGCCAGGGAGGACTATCAAATTCCTAGGCAAAGAGAGTTCTGTTGAATTAGCCCATTTTAATCTGGCCGGAGTGACTTAGAATGCCATTGCTAAGAATGCTGATGATTTCTCCTTCAAAGAGGTGGTTGTAGATGCGAGGAGAAAGGAGGTTCTAAACGATAGGTAACGGCCTGTCCCTCATGTTTCTCTCTTGCCACAGATGACAGAAGCAGCAGCAGTCTCTGCCCCGGCTCCCTCTGCTCCTGGAGAAGAAGCCAAAGAGGAGCAAAAGGAGCAAGAGGACCACGAGCCTGCAGCTGTGGTCACAGCAGAGCCTGATGGTTCCAAGAGAGTAAGTGCCAGTTGTGGGTGGTGCTGTCTTTAGTGCAAGGCAGAGCTGCAAGTTTCTGAGCAGCCAGCACTTGCTGTTGCTGGCTGAGGATGCTGAGTGCTGGAATCCCGCAGGACGCGGCCATTTCCTGCAGGCAGGGACAGCTAGAAATTGGCCTTTGGCCTGTCACCTTGAGGCACCCAAGAGCTGGGGGCTGCGGCTCAGCTTCTGCCTGCTTGGCTCAGTGAAGCTCTGTCTCTGGGCTTCTGCAGGGCCGTGGCCAAGGGCGCAGGTGCTCGTGCTGGAGGTCACAGGGCTTTCTTTAGTTGTTTTCCCTTTGTGCAAAGGTGTGTTTGGCTTGTGGAAGTGTTCTGCAGTTTTCTGCAGCAGTTCTTCACTTGTACAGTCTCTTTTGGCTTTTGATAAGCGGCAAGGAGATGATTGCGTTGTCCATGAAGCTGGGCTAGGCCATTCTTGTGGGGTGAGGCCAAAGGAAGCAAGTGCCTCGTAGGGAAGGCTTCTTGCCAGGCAAAAAGCAGAAGGGGCAAGTTGCTGTGGATGCGTTTTGGGATGAAGCCTGCAGCTTTGGAAATGGCATGAGTGCCTCGGGTGGGGGTGAAGCTGCAAGTCCTTGACTGCTGTCTTGTGTTGCTGAGAAGAGGAAGGACATCTTGGAATTGTGGCTGCTGTATTTGAAGTCAAAGGGGCAACTTTGTGGTGGGGGAGGTGCGTGGGCCCAAAGGACCCAGGGGTGCCGGTCAAGAGCAGCTGAAGGTGGGCCAGCGCGTGGCCAGGGAGCCAAGAAGGCCAAGGGCGTCCTGGCCTGTGTCAGCAAGAGTGGGGCAGCAGGAGCAGGGCAGGGAGCGTCCCCCTGGGCTGGGCAGCGCTGCGGCCACAGCTGGGAGTGCTGTGCCCAGTTGTGGGCCCCTGTGAAGCAGAAAGTCCTTGAGGGGCTGGAGCGTGTGCAGAGGAGGACACGGGAGCTGGGGAAGGCTGTGGAGTGCAAGGCCAAGGAGGAGGTGCTGAGGGAGCTTTAGCCTGGACAACGGGAGGCTCGTCAGGGCCCTTCAGGCACACTTCCATAGATCCATAGAGGACAGCGCTCACCCCAAGGCCTGCTTCCCTGCCAAACCTCCCCGCTCTGCATCCAAGTGCTTTAGCCATCTGAGGAGGTGACGCTTCCAATTTGTGGTTTCTTGGCTTGCTAGGAGGAGAAGCCCTGCTGATTTTCTCTCTTCCCAGCAAGCAAAGATGCTTCTGCACAAGCTTTCCTGCCCTTTTCCTGCACCGAATGGGATTCTGATCCACTTTTACTTTTCCATGTCTGCCGCAGCACTAGCAAAGGCCTTGCTGGCTATTTCCTACTTTTCCATTTCACAGCTTTCAAGAGCTAAAAGCTCCCTTGTGCAGAGGCACTGTGCCTTGCAGATAGCAGCCAGGGAGGACTATCAAATTCCTAGGCAAAGAGAGTTCTGTTGAATTAGCCCATTTTAATCTGGCCGGAGTGACTTAGAATGCCATTGCTAAGAATGCTGATGATTTCTCCTTCAAAGAGGTGGTTGTAGATGCGAGGAGAAAGGAGGTTCTAAACGATAGGTAACGGCCTGTCCCTCATGTTTCTCTCTTGCCACAGATGACAGAAGCAGCAGCAGTCTCTGCCCCGGCTCCCTCTGCTCCTGGAGAAGAAGCCAAAGAGGAGCAAAAGGAGCAAGAGGACCACGAGCCTGCAGCTGTGGTCACAGCAGAGCCTGATGCTTCCAAGAGAGTAAGTGCCAGTTGTGGGTGGTGCTGTCTTTAGTGCAAGGCAGAGCTGCAAGTTTCTGAGCAGCCAGCACTTGCTGTTGCTGGCTGAGGATGCTGAGTGCTGGAATCCCGCAGGACGCGGCCATTTCCTGCAGGCAGGGACAGCTAGAAATTGGCCTTTGGCCTGTCACCTTGAGGCACCCAAGAGCTGGGGGCTGCGGCTCAGCTTCTGCCTGCTTGGCTCAGTGAAGCTCTGTCTCTGGGCTTCTGCAGGGCCGTGGCCAAGGGCGCAGGTGCTCGTGCTGGAGGTCACAGGGCTTTCTTTGGTTGTTTTCCCTTTGTGCAAAGGTGTGTTTGGCTTGTGGAAGTGTTCTGCAGTTTTCTGCAGCAGTTCTTCACTTGTACAGTCTCTTTTGGCTTTTGATAAGCGGCAAGGAGATGATTGCGTTGTCCATGAAGCTGGGCTAGGCCATTCTTGTGGGGTGAGGCCAAAGGAAGCAAGTGCCTTGTAGGGAAGGCTTCTTGCCAGGCAAAAAGCAGAAGGGGCAAGTTGCTGTGGATGCGTTTTGGGATGAAGCCTGCAGCTTTGGAAATGGCATGAGTGCCTCGGGTGGGGGTGAAGCTGCAAGTCCTTGACTGCTGTCTTGTGTTGCTGAGAAGAGGAAGGACATCTTGGAATTGTGGCTGCTGTCTTTGAAGTCAAAGGGGCAAGTTTGTGGTGGGGGAGCTGCGTGGGCCCAAAGGACCCAGGGGTGCCGGTCAAGAGCAGCTGAAGGTGGGCCAGCGCGTGGCCAGGGAGCCAAGAAGGCCAAGGGCGTCCTGGCCTGTGTCAGCAAGAGTGGGGCAGCAGGAGCAGGGCAGGGAGCGTCCCCCTGGGCTGGGCAGCGCTGCGGCCACAGCTGGGAGTGCTGTGCCCAGTTGTGGGCCCCTGTGAAGCAGAAAGTCCTTGAGGGGCTGGAGCGTGTGCAGAGGAGGACACGGGAGCTGGGGAAGGCTGTGGAGTGCAAGGCCAAGGAGGAGGTGCTGAGGGAGCTTTAGCCTGGACAACGGGAGGCTCGTCAGGGCCCTTCAGGCACACTTCCATAGATCCATAGAGGACAGCGCTCACCCCAAGGCCTGCTTCCCTGCCAAACCTCCCCGCTCTGCATCCAAGTGCTTTAGCCATCTGAGGAGGTGACGCTTCCAATTTGTGGTTTCTTGGCTTGCTAGGAGGAGAAGCCCTGCTGATTTTCTCTCTTCCCAGCAAGCAAAGATGCTTCTGCACAAGCTTTCCTGCCCTTTTCCTGCACCGAATGGGATTCTGATCCACTTTTACTTTTCCATGTCTGCCGCAGCACTAGCAAAGGCCTTGCTGGCTATTTCCTACTTTTCCATTTCACAGCTTTCAAGAGCTAAAAGCTCCCTTGTGCAGAGGCACTGTGCCTTGCAGATAGCAGCCAGGGAGGACTATCAAATTCCTAGGCAAAGAGAGTTCTCTTGAATTAGCCCATTTTAATCTGGCCGGAGTGACTTAGAATGCCATTGCTAAGAATGCTGATGATTTCTCCTTCAAAGAGGTGGTTGTAGATGCGAGGAGAAAGGAGGTTCTAAACGATAGGTAACGGCCTGTCCCTCATGTTTCTCTCTTGCCACAGATGACAGAAGCAGCAGCAGTCTCTGCCCCGGCTCCCTCTGCTCCTGGAGAAGAAGCCAAAGAGGAGCAAAAGGAGCAAGAGGACCACGAGCCTGCAGCTGTGGTCACAGCAGAGCCTGATGCTTCCAAGAGAGTAAGTGCCAGTTGTGGGTGGTGCTGTCTTTAGTGCAAGGCAGAGCTGCAAGTTTCTGAGCAGCCAGCACTTGCTGTTGCTGGCTGAGGATGCTGAGTGCTGGAATCCCGCAGGACGCGGCCATTTCCTGCAGGCAGGGACAGCTAGAAATTGGCCTTTGGCCTGTCACCTTGAGGCACCCAAGAGCTGGGGGCTGCGGCTCAGCTTCTGCCTGCTTGGCTCAGTGAAGCTCTGTCTCTGGGCTTCTGCAGGGCCGTGGCCAAGGGCGCAGGTGCTCGTGCTGGAGGTCACAGGGCTTTCTTTGGTTGTTTTCCCTTTGTGCAAAGGTGTGTTTGGCTTGTGGAAGTGTTCTGCAGTTTTCTGCAGCAGTTCTTCACTTGTACAGTCTCTTTTGGCTTTTGATAAGCGGCAAGGAGATGATTGCGTTGTCCATGAAGCTGGGCTAGGCCATTCTTGTGGGGTGAGGCCAAAGGAAGCAAGTGCCTTGTAGGGAAGGCTTCTTGCCAGGCAAAAAGCAGAAGGGGCAAGTTGCTGTGGATGCGTTTTGGGATGAAGCCTGCAGCTTTGGAAATGGCATGAGTGCCTCGGGTGGGGGTGAAGCTGCAAGTCCTTGACTGCTGTCTTGTGTTGCTGAGAAGAGGAAGGACATCTTGGAATTGTGGCTGCTGTCTTTGAAGTCAAAGGGGCAAGTTTGTGGTGGGGGAGCTGCGTGGGCCCAAAGGACCCAGGGGTGCCGGTCAAGAGCAGCTGAAGGTGGGCCAGCGCGTGGCCAGGGAGCCAAGAAGGCCAAGGGCGTCCTGGCCTGTGTCAGCAAGAGTGGGGCAGCAGGAGCAGGGCAGGGAGCGTCCCCCTGGGCTGGGCAGCGCTGCGGCCACAGCTGGGAGTGCTGTGCCCAGTTGTGGGCCCCTGTGAAGCAGAAAGTCCTTGAGGGGCTGGAGCGTGTGCAGAGGAGGACACGGGAGCTGGGGAAGGCTGTGGAGTGCAAGGCCAAGGAGGAGGTGCTGAGGGAGCTTTAGCCTGGACAACGGGAGGCTCGTCAGGGCCCTTCAGGCACACTTCCATAGATCCATAGAGGACAGCGCTCACCCCAAGGCCTGCTTCCCTGCCAAACCTCCCCGCTCTGCATCCAAGTGCTTTAGCCATCTGAGGAGGTGACGCTTCCAATTTGTGGTTTCTTGGCTTGCTAGGAGGAGAAGCCCTGCTGATTTTCTCTCTTCCCAGCAAGCAAAGATGCTTCTGCACAAGCTTTCCTGCCCTTTTCCTGCACCGAATGGGATTCTGATCCACTTTTACTTTTCCATGTCTGCCGCAGCACTAGCAAAGGCCTTGCTGGCTATTTCCTACTTTTCCATTTCACAGCTTTCAAGAGCTAAAAGCTCCCTTGTGCAGAGGCACTGTGCCTTGCAGATAGCAGCCAGGGAGGACTATCAAATTCCTAGGCAAAGAGAGTTCTGTTGAATTAGCCCATTTTAATCTGGCCGGAGTGACTTAGAATGCCATTGCTAAGAATGCTGATGATTTCTCCTTCAAAGAGGTGGTTGTAGATGCGAGGAGAAAGGAGGTTCTAAACGATAGGTAACGGCCTGTCCCTCATGTTTCTCTCTTGCCACAGATGACAGAAGCAGCAGCAGTCTCTGCCCCGGCTCCCTCTGCTCCTGGAGAAGAAGCCAAAGAGGAGCAAAAGGAGCAAGAGGACCACGAGCCTGCAGCTGTGGTCACAGCAGAGCCTGATGGTTCCAAGAGAGTAAGTGCCAGTTGTGGGTGGTGCTGTCTTTAGTGCAAGGCAGAGCTGCAAGTTTCTGAGCAGCCAGCACTTGCTGTTGCTGGCTGAGGATGCTGAGTGCTGGAATCCCGCAGGACGCGGCCATTTCCTGCAGGCAGGGACAGCTAGAAATTGGCCTTTGGCCTGTCACCTTGAGGCACCCAAGAGCTGGGGGCTGCGGCTCAGCTTCTGCCTGCTTGGCTCAGTGAAGCTCTGTCTCTGGGCTTCTGCAGGGCCGTGGCCAAGGGCGCAGGTGCTCGTGCTGGAGGTCACAGGGCTTTCTTTGGTTGTTTTCCCTTTGTGCAAAGGTGTGTTTGGCTTGTGGAAGTGTTCTGCAGTTTTCTGCAGCAGTTCTTCACTTGTACAGTCTCTTTTGGCTTTTGATAAGCGGCAAGGAGATGATTGCGTTGTCCATGAAGCTGGGCTAGGCCATTCTTGTGGGGTGAGGCCAAAGGAAGCAAGTGCCTTGTAGGGAAGGCTTCTTGCCAGGCAAAAAGCAGAAGGGGCAAGTTGCTGTGGATGCGTTTTGGGATGAAGCCTGCAGCTTTGGAAATGGCATGAGTGCCTCGGGTGGGGGTGAAGCTGCAAGTCCTTGACTGCTGTCTTGTGTTGCTGAGAAGAGGAAGGACATCTTGGAATTGTGGCTGCTGTCTTTGAAGTCAAAGGGGCAACTTTGTGGTGGGGGAGCTGCGTGGGCCCAAAGGACCCAGGGGTGCCGGTCAAGAGCAGCTGAAGGTGGGCCAGCGCGTGGCCAGGGAGCCAAGAAGGCCAAGGGCGTCCTGGCCTGTGTCAGCAAGAGTGGGGCAGCAGGAGCAGGGCAGGGAGCGTCCCCCTGGGCTGGGCAGCGCTGCGGCCACAGCTGGGAGTGCTGTGCCCAGTTGTGGGCCCCTGTGAAGCAGAAAGTCCTTGAGGGGCTGGAGCGTGTGCAGAGGAGGACACGGGAGCTGGGGAAGGCTGTGGAGTGCAAGGCCAAGGAGGAGGTGCTGAGGGAGCTTTAGCCTGGACAACGGGAGGCTCGTCAGGGCCCTTCAGGCACACTTCCATAGATCCATAGAGGACAGCGCTCACCCCAAGGCCTGCTTCCCTGCCAAACCTCCCCGCTCTGCATCCAAGTGCTTTAGCCATCTGAGGAGGTGACGCTTCCAATTTGTGGTTTCTTGGCTTGCTAGGAGGAGAAGCCCTGCTGATTTTCTCTCTTCCCAGCAAGCAAAGATGCTTCTGCACAAGCTTTCCTGCCCTTTTCCTGCACCGAATGGGATTCTGATCCACTTTTACTTTTCCATGTCTGCCGCAGCACTAGCAAAGGCCTTGCTGGCTATTTCCTACTTTTCCATTTCACAGCTTTCAAGAGCTAAAAGCTCCCTTGTGCAGAGGCACTGTGCCTTGCAGATAGCAGCCAGGGAGGACTATCAAATTCCTAGGCAAAGAGAGTTCTGTTGAATTAGCCCATTTTAATCTGGCCGGAGTGACTTAGAATGCCATTGCTAAGAATGCTGATGATTTCTCCTTCAAAGAGGTGGTTGTAGATGCGAGGAGAAAGGAGGTTCTAAACGATAGGTAACGGCCTGTCCCTCATGTTTCTCTCTTGCCACAGATGACAGAAGCAGCAGCAGTCTCTGCCCCGGCTCCCTCTGCTCCTGGAGAAGAAGCCAAAGAGGAGCAAAAGGAGCAAGAGGACCACGAGCCTGCAGCTGTGGTCACAGCAGAGCCTGATGCTTCCAAGAGAGTAAGTGCCAGTTGTGGGTGGTGCTGTCTTTAGTGCAAGGCAGAGCTGCAAGTTTCTGAGCAGCCAGCACTTGCTGTTGCTGGCTGAGGATGCTGAGTGCTGGAATCCCGCAGGAGGCGGCCATTTCCTGCAGGCAGGGACAGCTAGAAATTGGCCTTTGGCCTGTCACCTTGAGGCACCCAAGAGCTGGGGGCTGCGGCTCAGCTTCTGCCTGCTTGGCTCAGTGAAGCTCTGTCTCTGGGCTTCTGCAGGGCCGTGGCCAAGGGCGCAGGTGCTCGTGCTGGAGGTCACAGGGCTTTCTTTGGTTGTTTTCCCTTTGTGCAAAGGTGTGTTTGGCTTGTGGAAGTGTTCTGCAGTTTTCTGCAGCAGTTCTTCACTTGTACAGTCTCTTTTGGCTTTTGATAAGCGGCAAGGAGATGATTGCGTTGTCCATGAAGCTGGGCTAGGCCATTCTTGTGGGGTGAGGCCAAAGGAAGCAAGTGCCTTGTAGGGAAGGCTTCTTGCCAGGCAAAAAGCAGAAGGGGCAAGTTGCTGTGGATGCGTTTTGGGATGAAGCCTGCAGCTTTGGAAATGGCATGAGTGCCTCGGGTGGGGGTGAAGCTGCAAGTCCTTGACTGCTGTCTTGTGTTGCTGAGAAGAGGAAGGACATCTTGGAATTGTGGCTGCTGTCTTTGAAGTCAAAGGGGCAAGTTTGTGGTGGGGGAGCTGCGTGGGCCCAAAGGACCCAGGGGTGCCGGTCAAGAGCAGCTGAAGGTGGGCCAGCGCGTGGCCAGGGAGCCAAGAAGGCCAAGGGCGTCCTGGCCTGTGTCAGCAAGAGTGGGGCAGCAGGAGCAGGGCAGGGAGCGTCCCCCTGGGCTGGGCAGCGCTGCGGCCACAGCTGGGAGTGCTGTGCCCAGTTGTGGGCCCCTGTGAAGCAGAAAGTCCTTGAGGGGCTGGAGCGTGTGCAGAGGAGGACACGGGAGCTGGGGAAGGCTGTGGAGTGCAAGGCCAAGGAGGAGGTGCTGAGGGAGCTTTAGCCTGGACAACGGGAGGCTCGTCAGGGCCTTCAGGCACACTTCCATAGATCCATAGAGGACAGCGCTCACCCCAAGGCCTGCTTCCCTGCCAAACCTCCCCGCTCTGCATCCAAGTGCTTTAGCCATCTGAGGAGGTGACGCTTCCAATTTGTGGTTTCTTGGCTTGCTAGGAGGAGAAGCCCTGCTGATTTTCTCTCTTCCCAGCAAGCAAAGATGCTTCTGCACAAGCTTTCCTGCCCTTTTCCTGCACCGAATGGGATTCTGATCCACTTTTACTTTTCCATGTCTGCCGCAGCACTAGCAAAGGCCTTGCTGGCTATTTCCTACTTTTCCATTTCACAGCTTTCAAGAGCTAAAAGCTCCCTTGTGCAGAGGCACTGTGCCTTGCAGATAGCAGCCAGGGAGGACTATCAAATTCCTAGGCAAAGAGAGTTCTGTTGAATTAGCCCATTTTAATCTGGCCGGAGTGACTTAGAATGCCATTGCTAAGAATGCTGATGATTTCTCCTTCAAAGAGGTGGTTGTAGATGCGAGGAGAAAGGAGGTTCTAAACGATAGGTAACGGCCTGTCCCTCATGTTTCTCTCTTGCCACAGATGACAGAAGCAGCAGCAGTCTCTGCCCCGGCTCCCTCTGCTCCTGGAGAAGAAGCCAAAGAGGAGCAAAAGGAGCAAGAGGACCACGAGCCTGCAGCTGTGGTCACAGCAGAGCCTGATGCTCCAAGAGAGTAAGTGCCAGTTGTGGGTGGTGCTGTCTTTAGTGCAAGGCAGAGCTGCAAGTTTCTGAGCAGCCAGCACTTGCTGTTGCTGGCTGAGGATGCTGAGTGCTGGAATCCCGCAGGACGCGGCCATTTCCTGCAGGCAGGGACAGCTAGAAATTGGCCTTTGGCCTGTCACCTTGAGGCACCCAAGAGCTGGGGGCTGCGGCTCAGCTTCTGCCTGCTTGGCTCAGTGAAGCTCTGTCTCTGGGCTTCTGCAGGGCCGTGGCCAAGGGCGCAGGTGCTCGTGCTGGAGGTCACAGGGCTTTCTTTGGTTGTTTTCCCTTTGTGCAAAGGTGTGTTTGGCTTGTGGAAGTGTTCTGCAGTTTTCTGCAGCAGTTCTTCACTTGTACAGTCTCTTTTGGCTTTTGATAAGCGGCAAGGAGATGATTGCGTTGTCCATGAAGCTGGGCTAGGCCATTCTTGTGGGGTGAGGCCAAAGGAAGCAAGTGCCTTGTAGGGAAGGCTTCTTGCCAGGCAAAAAGCAGAAGGGGCAAGTTGCTGTGGATGCGTTTTGGGATGAAGCCTGCAGCTTTGGAAATGGCATGAGTGCCTCGGGTGGGGGTGAAGCTGCAAGTCCTTGACTGCTGTCTTGTGTTGCTGAGAAGAGGAAGGACATCTTGGAATTGTGGCTGCTGTCTTTGAAGTCAAAGGGGCAAGTTTGTGGTGGGGGAGCTGCGTGGGCCCAAAGGACCCAGGGGTGCCGGTCAAGAGCAGCTGAAGGTGGGCCAGCGCGTGGCCAGGGAGCCAAGAAGGCCAAGGGCGTCCTGGCCTGTGTCAGCAAGAGTGGGGCAGCAGGAGCAGGGCAGGGAGCGTCCCCCTGGGCTGGGCAGCGCTGCGGCCACAGCTGGGAGTGCTGTGCCCAGTTGTGGGCCCCTGTGAAGCAGAAAGTCCTTGAGGGGCTGGAGCGTGTGCAGAGGAGGACACGGGAGCTGGGGAAGGCTGTGGAGTGCAAGGCCAAGGAGGAGGTGCTGAGGGAGCTTTAGCCTGGACAACGGGAGGCTCGTCAGGGCCCTTCAGGCACACTTCCATAGATCCATAGAGGACAGCGCTCACCCCAAGGCCTGCTTCCCTGCCAAACCTCCCCGCTCTGCATCCAAGTGCTTTAGCCATCTGAGGAGGTGACGCTTCCAATTTGTGGTTTCTTGGCTTGCTAGGAGGAGAAGCCCTGCTGATTTTCTCTCTTCCCAGCAAGCAAAGATGCTTCTGCACAAGCTTTCCTGCCCTTTTCCTGCACCGAATGGGATTCTGATCCACTTTTACTTTTCCATGTCTGCCGCAGCACTAGCAAAGGCCTTGCTGGCTATTTCCTACTTTTCCATTTCACAGCTTTCAAGAGCTAAAAGCTCCCTTGTGCAGAGGCACTGTGCCTTGCAGATAGCAGCCAGGGAGGACTATCAAATTCCTAGGCAAAGAGAGTTCTGTTGAATTAGCCCATTTTAATCTGGCCGGAGTGACTTAGAATGCCATTGCTAAGAATGCTGATGATTTCTCCTTCAAAGAGGTGGTTGTAGATGCGAGGAGAAAGGAGGTTCTAAACGATAGGTAACGGCCTGTCCCTCATGTTTCTCTCTTGCCACAGATGACAGAAGAAGCAGCAGCAGTCTCTGCCCCGGCTCCCTCTGCTCCTGGAGAAGAAGCCAAAGAGGAGCAAAAGGAGCAAGAGGACCACGAGCCTGCAGCTGTGGTCACAGCAGAGCCTGATGCTTCCAAGAGAGTAAGTGCCAGTTGTGGGTGGTGCTGTCTTTAGTGCAAGGCAGAGCTGCAAGTTTCTGAGCAGCCAGCACTTGCTGTTGCTGGCTGAGGATGCTGAGTGCTGGAATCCCGCAGGACGCGGCCATTTCCTGCAGGCAGGGACAGCTAGAAATTGGCCTTTGGCCTGTCACCTTGAGGCACCCAAGAGCTGGGGGCTGCGGCTCAGCTTCTGCCTGCTTGGCTCAGTGAAGCTCTGTCTCTGGGCTTCTGCAGGGCCGTGGCCAAGGGCGCAGGTGCTCGTGCTGGAGGTCACAGGGCTTTCTTTGGTTGTTTTCCCTTTGTGCAAAGGTGTGTTGGCTTGTGGAAGTGTTCTGCAGTTTTCTGCAGCAGTTCTTCACTTGTACAGTCTCTTTGGCTTTTGATAAGCGGCAAGGAGATGATTGCGTTGTCCATGAAGCTGGGCTAGGCCATTCTTGTGGGGTGAGGCCAAAGGAAGCAAGTGCCTTGTAGGGAAGGCTTCTTGCCAGGCAAAAAGCAGAAGGGGCAAGTTGCTGTGGATGCGTTTTGGGATGAAGCCTGCAGCTTTGGAAATGGCATGAGTGCCTCGGGTGGGGGTGAAGCTGCAAGTCCTTGACTGCTGTCTTGTGTTGCTGAGAAGAGGAAGGACATCTTGGAATTGTGGGCTGTCTTTGAAGTCAAAGGGGCAAGTTTGTGGTGGGGGAGCTGCGTGGGCCCAAAGGACCCAGGGGTGCCGGTCAAGAGCAGCTGAAGGTGGGCCAGCGCGTGGCCAGGGAGCCAAGAAGGCCAAGGGCGTCCTGGCCTGTGTCAGCAAGAGTGGGGCAGCAGGAGCAGGGCAGGGAGCGTCCCCCTGGGCTGGGCAGCGCTGCGGCCACAGCTGGGAGTGCTGTGCCCAGTTGTGGGCCCCTGTGAAGCAGAAAGTCCTTGAGGGGCTGGAGCGTGTGCAGAGGAGGACACGGGAGCTGGGGAAGGCTGTGGAGTGCAAGGCCAAGGAGGAGGTGCTGAGGGAGCTTTAGCCTGGACAACGGGAGGCTCGTCAGGGCCCTTCAGGCACACTTCCATAGATCCATAGAGGACAGCGCTCACCCCAAGGCCTGCTTCCCTGCCAAACCTCCCCGCTCTGCATCCAAGTGCTTTAGCCATCTGAGGAGGTGACGCTTCCAATTTGTGGTTTCTTGGCTTGCTAGGAGGAGAAGCCCTGCTGATTTTCTCTCTTCCCAGCAAGCAAAGATGCTTCTGCACAAGCTTTCCTGCCTTTTCCTGCACCGAATGGGATTCTGATCCACTTTTACTTTCCATGTCTGCCGCAGCACTAGCAAAGGCCTTGCTGGCTATTTCCTACTTTTCCATTTCACAGCTTTCAAGAGCTAAAAGCTCCCTTGTGCAGAGGCACTGTGCCTTGCAGATAGCAGCCAGGGAGGACTATCAAATTCCTAGGCAAAGAGAGTTCTCTTGAACTAGCCCATTTTAATCTGGCCGGAGTGACTTAGAATGCCATTGCTAAGAATGCTGATGATTTCTCCTTCAAAGAGGTGGTTGTAGATGCGAGGAGAAAGGAGGTTCTAAACGATAGGTAACGGCCTGTCCCTCATGTTTCTCTCTTGCCACAGATGACAGAAGCAGCAGCAGTCTCTGCCCCGGCTCCCTCTGCTCCTGGAGAAGAAGCCAAAGGGGAGCAAAAGGAGCAAGAGGACCACGAGTCTGCAGCTGTGGTCACAGCAGAGCCTGATGCTTCCAAGAGAGTAAGTGCCAGTTGTGGGTGGTGCTGTCTTTAGTGCAAGGCAGAGCTGCAAGTTTCTGAGCAGCCAGCACTTGCTGTTGCTGGCTGAGGATGCTGAGTGCTGGAATCCCGCAGGACGCGGCCATTTCTGCAGGCAGGGACAGCTAGAAATTGGCCTTTGGCCTGTCACCTTGAGGCACCCAAGAGCTGGGGGCTGCGGCTCAGCTTCTGCCTGCTTGGCTCAGTGAAGCTCTGTCTCTGGGCTTCTGCAGGGCCGTGGCCAAGGGCGCAGGTGCTCGTGCTGGAGGTCACAGGGCTTTCTTTGGTTGTTTTCCCTTTGTGCAAAGGTGTGTTTGGCTTGTGGAAGTGTTCTGCAGTTTTCTGCAGCAGTTCTTCACTTGTACAGTCTCTTTTGGCTTTTGATAAGCGGCAAGGAGATGATTGCGTTGTCCATGAAGCTGGGCTAGGCCATTCTTGTGGGGTGAGGCCAAAGGAAGCAAGTGCCTTGTAGGGAAGGCTTCTTGCCAGGCAAAAAGCAGAAGGGGCAAGTTGCTGTGGATGCGTTTTGGGATGAAGCCTGCAGCTTTGGAAATGGCATGAGTGCCTCGGGTGGGGGTGAAGCTGCAAGTCCTTGACTGCTGTCTTGTGTTGCTGAGAAGAGGAAGGACATCTTGGAATTGTGGCTGCTGTCTTTGAAGTCAAAGGGGCAAGTGTGGGTGGGGGAGCTGCGTGGGCCCAAAGGACCCAGGGGTGCCGGTCAAGAGCAGCTGAAGGTGGGCCAGCGCGTGGCCAGGGAGCCAAGAAGGCCAAGGGCGTCCTGGCCTGTGTCAGCAAGAGTGGGGCAGCAGGAGCAGGGCAGGGAGCGTCCCCCTGGGCTGGGCAGCGCTGCGGCCACAGCTGGGAGTGCTGTGCCCAGTTGTGGGCCCCTGTGAAGCAGAAAGTCCTTGAGGGGCTGGAGCGTGTGCAGAGGAGGACACGGGAGCTGGGGAAGGCTGTGGAGTGCAAGGCAAGGAGGAGGAGGTGCTGAGGGAGCTTTAGCCTGGACAACGGGAGGCTCGTCAGGGCCCTTCAGGCACACTTCCATAGATCCATAGAGGACAGCGCTCACCCCAAGGCT